>NW_026705844.1:0-300000 GCF_029867415.1 Vicia villosa | reverse complement strand
TCACTCAATTTCTCTATAACTTCCAAAACCTATCATACATCTGATTGGGATAAACAATCTACCTACTCAATCTTATCATTCATAAAATAATAATATAGGCTAAAAGGAATTAATTAGTCACCCCTTACCGTAGCCAAATATTCTTGAATCCCGTCCTCTTCTTCTTCTTCTTCTTCTTCTTCTTCTGCTCTTTCACGTACTCTTGGTTCTTCTCTTCTTCTCCTCTTTTATTTTCAATTTCCCTTCTTTCCAATTTCCTTTATTTTATGAAAAATAAAATAACTCAATGTGAGGCCTACAGGATAACACCTCCCCTTTTACTATTTGTCACAACAGCCTAATCACTTATTTTTATAATTTCTCCAATAATTCACCAAAAATTACAATTAATCCAAATATATAATTTCAATTTCAATTAAATTAAATAATGGACGGACCATGTGGAAGCTGGTGGTTATGTAACACCCGAGGCCGAAGAAGGCGAGGGGTGGTTGCAGCACATGCAACACTCAAGACCGAATATGAAAAGGAGTGGTCGCCACATCGAAATGAAAGGAATCATGAGGTTGTGCAGGTATGGAACTGCATGGTTGAAGGAAAGCTTATAAAGATTGATGTGTACTACCTATACCAGCAAGATGCATCTTCTTTTTGGTAGCATCTTCCATAAGAACTTCACAGTTAATCCTGCTTGAGTTGGAGCAATTATGGGATGGGTAACCTTCTGGGAAGTTTCCTGGAAAGCGTGTGAGTAAGGACAAATTATGCTAAAAAGACCCGTGTTGGTTTATGGGGTCAGTTGATCATCCCAAAAGCAGTATGGGGAGTTACATAACACCCTTCTAAACCCATGATCGGTCACCATTTCTACTTAATTTCGTCATACATTCGGCATAAGATCGCCATACTTGGTAACACTTTGTGGTTGTTTTTAAGTGTTTTTCTTTAATTCATCTAATTCTAGTTATTCTATGAGCAATGTATTTTTATGTCGTTTTCTTTGTCAATTAGGTGCTTTTGATCTCGTTTGGTAATGGTTTCAGGTTAGCTTCAGAGTGATGGAAGATCGCGTGGCCAAAAGATGTGAAGAAAGAAGAAAAAAGCAAGGAAAAAGCATATGGGCAGAGGCGGACACGGTCTGACCGTGCCACCTGACACGGCCGTGTCAGTCCTCAAGAAGAATTCATCTCCCAGACAAGAAGCGGACACGGTCTGCCCGTGTCAAAGGACACGGCCGTGTCAGCGGTGCGGGCAGGAGTTCTAAATTTGTGGTTTTTCCAATTTTTAAAGTCCGGGGGCAGTTTGGGCATTGAGGCTAAAATCTGAAAACCTAGAGGGATTAAAAGAGGCTTGAGAGACAAGGGGAAAACACTTTTTGATCGTGCGAAAGAATTCCAGAAGAGAGCAAGATAGCGTTATCAAGGTTGTGGAAGACGAAGAGATTCAAGGGTGGAAACCATTGAAGATCAGAGTTCTCCTAATCTTTTGTAAATGTCTAAACTTTCTGATTTTGGTTTCTTGAATATTATGAGAGGCTAAACCCCCCAATGCTAGGGGGGTGTCCCTGATTTGAATTGTAATGACTTTTGAATTCCGTATTTCTTTAATCAAGTATTAGTTTTATGCAATTTGATTGTTTAATGTTTTTATGCCTTCTTTGTCGGAAAAACAAAGATTGATCTACGGTTAACAATTTGTAGGACTACGGTTGTTAAGGTTTTTAAACAATTTGATCTAGTAGTTATCACCTAGGACTAGGGATACCGAAAGGTTATTTGAACATTCTTGATTATTTACATCTTTGGTTTGCAAACCTTTGTTTCTAAGGACTTAGGCAATAGGATTGCAAACCAAAAGGCTTTCCACTAAGGACTTAGGGAAACACCCTTAAGAACAAATAGTTGCAGTCTATGAACTTGTTGAAGAGATCTTTTTACAGAGTCATTATAAGGAAGATCAAACACCTACCCTGGCATTACCTCAAATTACATCTAAAAAGTCAAACTTTAATTTCAGCTTATTTTTATTATTTCTTTTATTTAAATTTACTTACTGCATTATAACAAAACACCTATTTGCTCTTTTGTTTAATTGACTTAAATAACTTGTGTTTCCTACGCAATCCTCGAGATCGATACTTGGGGTAAAACCCATTATTACTACATCGGTGAAAATAGTACACTTGCTATTTTTCCGATCAACCCACAACTATTTCGTATATATATTAAGAAATTAAATCAAACAAATGCACTGCACAAGGGTGTTAAACTTCACAAAAAACTTCATAACTACGATCATGTTCCGTAAGCAGACCACTGTCCAAAATGCTATGAATCATGATGCACAACAACGTCATATAAAAGTCAACCAAGGCTAGTTAATCGTATCATCATTAACTTAATCAAAACATAGCATGTCATACATTTTAAAACATACATGTCATCATAGTATCATCACAAATCATCGTTAACATCCCAACAACTTCATGATAACATCATATTCATTATTAAAATAGAACATCATAACATATCAACATATAATAACTTATATAGGTACTGGAATCATGCATCAAATAAATTATATAATTCTATCGTATCATAGGTCTACGCGTCAGGTTATAGCTCTATGGGTTATATTTCCATAGACTGAGTCTTGAAACTCAAGTTACAATAGTACAATGTGTTCATAGACCGAACACATAAACTAACAATAAAATCAACAAAATAAACATGAAATAATACCCTAACATCTCATTTAATACTATCAATGTTATAGTTTTGCGTGTTAGCTTTCCAACGCTTCGAACAATACTCGATTTGGACTTACAGATTGAAAGTTATGGCCAAAACGATTTTACACCGCAAAATCTAGAGAGCTGCTAGGGCCCATAGTAGCTGCTAGGGCCGTAGCAGGGCCCAGAAAACCCCAATTTTCTCGTGGTTTTGTGCGACCTCTCTTATTTTTCAGTATTGTAACATACCCTAAACCCCATGTTTCTACCTCCAACAACCCCAAAACATGCCATGTCATATAGTACAAGAATCAAGGGAAATAAACACTTATATACATCAAAACATATATGTCAATCTGGATCATAGTATATCAAACATCATCTTCAACTAGTCATTCTCAAGTATTCATCAACAATCGTCAAGATCAACAAAACCTAAAATTACCTCAACCCCATATCAATCATAATAAACCCGATTACACCCCTTACCTCAAATTCCTAGCAAGTTGGTCTCTTCCTTTGCGTTCTACAAAACTCCCCTATGAGCCCTAGCCTTTTTTTCACGTTCTCCCAATACTACGATCACACTGAATGATTGCTTCCTCTCTTATTTTTCTCTTTTACTTTGTTATCCCTTAGACCCCTATTATGATATTTCCATTATTCTCTCACTCAACTTTCTTTAAATTTTTATTTTATTATCAGGGTTACATATGTTTTTGGTCCCTATAAATATCTCAATTTTGGCTATTAGTCCCTATAAAAAATATATTGACTTTTAGTCCCTAAAAAATTAGTTTTGCACTCACTTTTGGTCCCTCTACAGGGACTAAAACTGAGTGCAAAAGTAATTTGATAGGACTAAAAGTCAATATTTTTTTATATGGACTAAAAGCAATTTTGGGTAATTTTATAGGGACTGAAAACATATTTAACACTTATTATTATTATTAATATTATTATTATTATTATTATAATTAATCTAAATACTATAAACCAAATTATTTAAATCTAAATAATTCTAATCATCACCTTAATTCACTACTACTGTTTACAAGAAACTCTAAATGTCAAACATGAAATGCACTCTGAACCATGTAAGAATACAATATATGTTTACAATCCAATCTTCATGTGAAGGTATCAAATTAACTCTTGAAATAATCTCATCCAAAAAGACTATGATTATTCAAGACTATAAAGTCTCAACGTTCTCAAGTCTGAAGATCGACTCTGAATCCTGATCAAGCTTCATCACATCTTATTCGAAGACACTGACTAAAGAAGTTAACTTTGAAGGAAGATAGTGAGGAAATATTAAAATTGTACAAAGTCACATATCCTCTTCACTACCCTGTAAAACAGGATAAAAGATTGTACTAGTACCTACTTTATTAACATGTCTCATCCACTGCTTCAAGCGTCACTCTACTACTGTGCAATGAAACATCTTCATGCAACTATGATATTTATAAATTTCAATATTATCCTCCAACAAATGTTTTTTTCATATATGTATAAAGGAATCTTTAAAGCATGGAAAACATCTATATGAGAAAAGAAAATTAAGTGAAAAACACTAAGAACGAACTATTTGAGAAACTACACACAAAGAAGAAAGTTATTATTCTTTTGAAAGCTTTATACATTTCAATCATTGCTAGAAAATCTCGTTGTATTAAAATTGTGCGTATTAGCTTTCTTGGAACCACTTTGCAAAGAAAAAAATCTTATAATCTTAACTTGGTGGTTGAATTCCTTGAGGGACTAGAAGGTAAGGAGGTGGCCAAAGAACTTCTCATGATTAAAATCTCGATGATGAGCAACGTTAAACCTAGGGTATGTAACTAGGCGAATGAACTAGTAAGATTAATCTAGGTTATGACATTTATTTAGATAGTGATACTTTAAGATTCAATGAAACAGAAGAAATGAGGGTTTTAATTGAGTTTCAAGATTAAAACTTTTTCGTTCACCCAAACACAAACAACACAAATGTAACAATGATAATGGAACTCAAGTAATTTTATCTTGGTTCACTGTTAACTAGGTTATCTCAAATGAACTCGCCAAGGTGATTTTTCCTTCTCAACAATGACTTAATCCACTAATCAAAACCTTTGATTACACCATTTCGGAAGTTCATTTCCGAAATACTGCGCGTTTTGCAGATTAAGCAAAACAGCCCCCTCCCCCTAATCATTTACCCTAATCTTCTTCCAAACTCACACCCCAAGAGATTTTTTTGCAAACCAGTTCCAAGCTACCTCAAAGGCTCCATCTACTTGCTCTATTACATTCAAAAGTCCTCCAATCTATTCAATCGGTAAGCATTTTGATTTTAAGATCTATGATTAAAATGTATATTAGGGTGTTTACAAATAGAAAAAAATGTATTAGGTTAGGTTTATACTGATATTTAGGATGTTTAGAATGTGTAGACATAGGTTTGATGTTTGGTTTAGGGGTCTGCCATGGAAGTTGCAGAAAACTTCCTCGCAGGGTTGTTTCGGAAGTTCATTTCCGAAAACACCTCCATCCCAGTTTTCGGAAATGAACTTCCGAACTTTATCAGAATTTCAATTATTTTTGTTTCTTCTTTTGTCTCGCATATTAATCGATTTCAATTGTTTACAGGAACATGTCAGGAAACCAACCAGCACGCATCACACAGGGTAGGGAGACCCAGACTACGTCGGCTAGACGCGAACGGGCGGCGGCGCAGCTGGCGTCGACCCAGGGATGGGGGCATGGTCGGGGACGCCGTGTGCGAGTTCCCGTGGGCGAGGGAGAGGGTACATCTGGTTCAGGATCTAGGAGTCGGCTGGCTCGGGCATCTTCTTCCCGCCAGCGAGAGGAGGAGGAGGAGGAGGTGGCGGCAGTGACTTACCACGAGCCGGAGGGGGTACCGGATGTTGACCCTCCAGCCGGGGAGGAAGATGAGTAGGAGGACGGCTATCCGGGAGGGCCCTTTGACACTTCCGTGCTGATTCACTACCACGATCACGTCGCTCGGCGGATCTGGGAGGGAGAAGTATTTTTTTTAATTTAACCGTTTATTTGTCACAATTTTTTATAATTTAACCGTTTATTTGTCGCTTATTTAATATATGTCGCTTATTTAATATATGTCGCTTATTTGTTTTTTTTTTGTAACAAGAGAGAGAGCCGCTGAAAATGGTGAACCACGCCCGCAAGATTTTCAGTCTGTTTAAACCAGCAGCTGAGTGGTTTAACGACCATGTGCGAGGTTCAGGGCTCAGCGGGCTCTACTTGACGGGGTACACCACCATCAGCACCGGCATGCAGGGGGCATTTGTGGAGCGCTGGCACAAGGAGACATCCTCTTTCCACTTGCCGGTTGGGGAGATGACGATCACTTTGCATGACGTGCAGTGTCTTCTCCACCTGCCGATTAGGGGGCCACTGTTGACCCACTCCAAGATCCAGAGGGTGGAGGCCATTGAGTGGATGATGCTCTACTTGGGCATGGAGCACGAGGTTGCTCACTTTAAGTGCGTCACGACTTCTGGGCCTCATGTGCAGTTCACCACACTGAGCACTTATTTTGAGCAGCATCTGGACGCGGCTGCCGATTCCGAGCAGGCGGGTGACGAGCTGTTCACACACTATCACCGCGGCTGCGCTCTCCGGTGCTGGTACATGCATGTGGTAGGCGCTGCATGCTTTGTGGACAAGAGTGCCAGGTACGTCGACGTGACTTACCTCCGCTACTTCATGGACCTGGATACCGTTCGCCAGTGGAACTGGGGGGTAGCTACTCTGGCATACCTCTACCAGAAGCTGAATGAGGCCTCCAGCTGGAGGACGAGGCAGTTGGTCGGATCCTGCACACTACTTACGGTACGTTTTATTTTAACACATTTATCGTATTTATTTATTTATTTATGTTTCGTATTTATTTTTAATACATTATCGTGTTTGTGTTTCAGAGCTGGATCATCTCCTACTTCTCCCGCATCCACGGCTTCCACATCGATCCTGCGTACGTTGACGTCATGCCCAGGGCCGCCAGATACGCTCTCCAGAGGGGGAACGATGCGGTGGGACCATACCGTTTGTACTTGGACCGCACGATGCACGACGACGTCACCTGGAGGCCGTTCGCCGACTACGCTCAGATTGTCCCCTTTGACGACATTGCTCTATATTCAGGCTGGTTGGCATGCGGGACCGACATCATGGTCCAGTATCTCCCTGAGCGGTGCATGCGTCAGTTCGGATTCGTGCAGCGGATACCCAGGTCACCCTTTTAGGCTGCTCCCGACACAGTGACCCGAGTGCAGCTCACTGCCATATAGGCGGAGTGGCAGCAGCATGTGGTACCGCAGGAGTACCGTCTCACTCGGGTCACACAGGACTGGCACAGTGAGTAGGGGTACGTCACATAGTTCTACCGGGTGTCCCATCCTCTACTGAGACCCGACGTTCCCGGCGCTCCTAGGCCAGCACATGAGGAGATCCTCAGAACCAGCAGCCCGAGGATGACCACGCCATTGATCTCCTGCCGATCTGCCAGCGGATAGAGATGCTTGGGCGGGACGCCTTGGATCGCGGTGTCGTTCTTCAGGGCGGTCCAGATGCAGTCGCCGTGATGGAGACGATCGTCACTGATGCGGGCCGTGCGGCGGGGTACAGGCGGCAGAGGAGGGCTCAGGGTGAGAGGGTTAGGCACACCCATTAGTGGTCGGGTTTATTTAGTTTTTGTTTTCGGATTGTATCTTGCGCACACTATTACTATTTGGTTCGGCTTGTATATATTATTTGGATTTTATTTATCGTATTAGTATTTTCTGTTTATATGTCGCTTATTTTATTTGGCGTTTGCGTTTAATTAAAATGCGAGAGTTTTTAAGAAAAAACATAAAAAAAAACGCTGTTTCTGCATAATTCGGAAATGAACTTCCGAATTCACCCCCCATGAGGTGTTTTCGAAAGTTCATCTCCGAAGACATCCCCATGAGGTATTTTCGGAAGTTCATCTCCGAAGACACCCCCCATGAGGTGTTTTCGGAGATGCACTTTCGAATTATGGAAATTTTTAAAAAAAAAAAGCGCTTCGGAAGTTCATTTCCGAAGCAGAGATATTTTGGGATTTTCGTTGGGAGTGACCCGCATAAGGAGGTAGCTAAAGAAATTTTCTTAATCATTTAATACATACACACAGACAAGCAAGTCATATTATAGTTCATAACATATACATGAAAAGTATGGTCCAATCACAAGGGACAAATAAATAAATTAATTCCATCAAGCATGATCATGAGTAAGAGCTTTGAACAAGATTTACAACACATTTGATTGTGTCTCATTTTGAGTTACGAAACTCAAATTACGATTCGAACAACAAAGGGCATTGCGTTAGAAGGTTGTTATGGGTTTCATTTCCCCCACGAATTTTTATCATTTGATCATGCATTTTACCCCATTTTTTCAATCCTTTCATGCCATGAACTCAAGCTTACACAAAAATACATCAAATATGATTACAGTGCAACGACACATCACATAAGCATGATTAGAAAACATAGTACCGTAACAATTAATCATATAATAACTAACATTTACACACAAAGTAATTTAAAGAGTTGCAAAATAAATTGATGTTCGAATATAAATATTGACTGTGGTTTACAGTAAAAATAATGACAACATATGAATAAAGTTAATTCATAATAGACGACAATTGCATATGACAATACGCGCACACATTATAATATTACACATGCAGACACACATCATATCATATGTTGAATTTGATAACATAATTAAGGGTGTGCAAAATAACCGGTAACCAAGAACTAAATTACTATCTAAATAAAACCACATTTAAAAGTCCAACCCAAACTTATGTTTATAAACCGGTGGCCCATTAAAAAAACCGGTTACAAACCGGTTTAAGTATGGGTATACTCCAAAACCCATTGTTAAGTAGCAGCAACTTTAATCTACATAAACTAAGATAACCCCCACTTGCATTGCTTATTTCAATGTGAATTCTAATTGGTTCATTCAATGTGTAATGTTTATCTCTAGTTATGAAGTAGAAACAACTTTTAGCTTATTTAACTAAGACAACTATGTTAACAAATCATAATCTATATTGTTTGACAACAACTTGTATGTTCTTGAAATAGTCCATGTGTGTTCAATTTTATTTATGTTAAATTTCAGAATTCATACGTTATATGTATTAATGATAGACTCGTGGTCTATCTTAGTAAAGATAATGTAAATTAAAAATTCTCCTTTTTAATTTATTTCTGATGTTTTGTATTTAAAAAATTGGTTTTAAATTTTTTTTTTTTTAAAATTGGTTTCAAAACTGGTTTTTTATAAGACTGGGTTTTTATATAAAATTGGTTTTAAAACTGTTTTTTTAAAGTAAGTAAAAAACCGGTTTTGAGAAAAACTGGTTTAAAACTGGTTTTTTAAAAATTGGTTTTTATTTTAAAAACCGGTTTAAAACTAGATTGAACCGTTTGTAAACCGGTTTTATAAAAACAGTTTTAAGATTCAAACCAAACCATATATATAATTTGGTTTGGTTTGGTTTATAATCCATGCACACCCATAAACACCTAAACATAATAGTTTAAATGTATAGGACTGTGTGCTCATATATTAA
This sequence comes from Vicia villosa, assembly GCF_029867415.1. Taxonomy (NCBI): domain Eukaryota; kingdom Viridiplantae; phylum Streptophyta; class Magnoliopsida; order Fabales; family Fabaceae; genus Vicia; species Vicia villosa. The sequence goes on along the minus strand of NW_026705844.1, from coordinate 290,620 downwards.
CATGTAATTAGTCATACAGAATTAATCATTCTTACTAATAGCATACAACACGACGTCATTTACATTATATTTCATAATTCATGTAATCAATATCTCTCAACCATCAAAAAGCAATAATAATAATAACACATATAGTTTCATCATCTGGTCACACAACATAAACATATCATCAATATCACAACAACACAACCACCATACAAGAACCAACGAGAATACCATGTACACACATCAATTTCATGCATATAGTAAGGTCCATACACAATATCCTAATTAATATTTTCATGATAATACTCCCCAAAAGCTAAATCTATATAAAAACCCATTCTTTTCTTTTTCCTCCTCCAAGCTTTCTCCCTTCTCCTCTTTTCTGATTCTCTTTTCTTTCTTTTCTCTTCTTTGTTTTTTTTCTTTTTCTTTTCAATAGATTAAAGAGTTAAATATGTTTTTGTCCCTATAAAATTATCAAAATTTGTTTTTGGTCACTATAAAAAATGATATATTTTAGTCCCTACAAAATTATGATGCACGCAGTTTTAGTCTCTGTTGTTAAACAAATGTGTGTTTTGAATGATTATTTTGCAGATATATTTATAACGTTATAAAAAGTTCCACAAAAAAAAAAAGAACTCAATTTATTTCCTAATCGAAATTTTCATTGCTTTTATCATTATATTTTTAAATTTAAAAATTCATATTTAATTCTTTTCTTTTTAAAATTTTTCAAAAATTGGTAAAGAAATTACTTTAGCACTCTAAACATTTATGAAAAAAATTATTCAAAATTTAAATTTTTAAGAGTAATTAAACAATTTTTAAAATTTTAGAAAATAATAGAGATTAAAATTGTATGCATAAATTTTTTTGTAAGGACTAAAACATGTCATTTTTTATAAGGATTAAAAACAAAATTTGACATATTTATAGGGAACAAAAACATATGTAACCCTATAATAAATGAGTGAGGAACTCATAAAAACGAATGAATCGGTTGTAGATGATGATCGTGATTATGAAGAAACAAAACTCAGTATTCCTCTTCAAGTTCAACACAAAAGCAAAAAATTACTCATTTTCTTCTCACTCATAGCGTACATTCCCGATGTTTTCCAACACAAATTCATAACTCACCGAATACCTGAGTACCGTTATAGAGATTTCATGTGTAATAGTTTTAAAAATTCAACTTTTAAGAATTTTTCTATTTTGTATTTAAATCTTACGGTTGATTTTTGTGAATCAAATTTTAAGACACCATACTCAATAATTTCTGGGTTTCTTCTTAAATAGATTTTAGATCGGAATATAGTTTTACTGCAAGAGGGTTCTTCTATAAAGTTAATATTGTTCTTATTTTTTATGTAACACCTCGTATAATATACATCTTAAAAATACATTATACACAATATTAATTGATATTGATACAACACAAGTGCATAACAACATTATTAGGCTTAAATGCATCTTTGGTCCCTGTAAGTTAGCGAGTTTTTGATTTTCGTCCCGGTAAGTTAGCGAGTTTTTGATTTTCGTCCCTGTAAGTTTTTTCTTTTGATATGAGTCCCTATATCTTACTTTTTGCTTGCGGTTTAGTCCCTAAAGCCAAAATCCGCAGGAAAATCTGCAGGTTTTCCTGCGAATTTTCCTGCGGATTTTGATTTTAAGGACTAAAACAAACGCAAAAGTGAAATATAGGGACTCAGACCCAGAAAAAAACTTATAGGGACGAAAATCAAAAACTCGCTAACTTATACACCAAGGGTGCATTTAAGCCATATTATTATTATTATTATTATTATTATTATTATTATTATTATTATTATTATTATTATTATTATTATATATATATATATATATATATATATATATATATATATATATATATATATATATATATATATATATATATCCAAATAAAACAATATTCAACTATGGCAAATGATGTACAATTGTAATATCTCATATTGTGCAAGTATAATTATTTATATGCATTATAAGTGACTAAGAAGGTGAGTGGATTAGTTAGAACCAAAAAGAATTGGTTGAAAATGAATCAAGTGGCAAGCTTGTAATATTAACTTAGTTGAGTGGCCCTTTGGACATTAAATATTACTTGCATGGACATAAGACATAACTAGTAGAGGAATTATGTTCGAAAATCAGAATTTATGCGAGAGAGAGAGAGAGAGAGAGAGAGAGAGAGAGAGAGAGAGAGAGAGAGAGATAGTAAGGCAAGGGAGAGAAGAAGGAGAAAGAAGTGAATCAAGTTCATGTCTCCATTTTCGTACTCCAAGAGCAACCTCCAGTTAACAGGACATAACTTTTTACTCGTAGCTCCGATTAAGGTAATTCTTAAAGTTTTGGATTCTAAACAAAATTTCCTTCGATTGGATATAATGTTTCGTGTCAGGGAGGTTCTTAATGGGGGAGATAAGCGAGTTTGAAGATGGATGATTCATGTTGAAATTGTGTAGAAGAGTGTTACGGGTTTGTTCATGTTAGGGGTGAAGCCTTGGCTATGGTGAGAGTTCAATGGTAGCAAGAACATCATTATAACCTCCATTTAATCAAGGTAAGTCCTTAGTTAAAGACCTTGGGGAATTTTCATGCAAGGGTTTATGTTGGGATTTAGGGTTTGAGTGACAATCCATAATGATAAACATGTTTATATGCAAATTGTTGATTCTATGTAATACATACTGTCTAGATATATTGTAAATTGCTACATGCAGGTGATTTGAAGGGGGTAAGAGCACCCCATTTCAGAACTAGTATGTTCTGCATTTTTCTACAAAATTACTATCTCGCTAAGCGAACTCGGGTCGCTAAGCGAGCTCTGTTATAATTTTGCAGAAATCGCGAGCTCGCTAAGTGATATTTCAAAAGTGAAACTTTCTATTTTATGCTTGTGTTAGCGCGCTAGGGTCCTGCTAAGCGAGCCCTGTGTTGCAGAATTTTACTATTGCTTCCCTTGAGTGCGAAATCGTTCTATAATGGTAACTGTATGCCTCCTCGACTGTTATAGCTTGCCTAAGCATTGTAGAAAGGGTGTAGTGCTATGTGTATCACATGAAATGTCGTTACCTACCTACATGAATTTATTATGCATGTGTAACATGTAGTATTGTGTTAGATTGTATATGTTTATCTTAAATATACTTTGCTGATGCACTTGTGAGATGGATTATGTGTTTAATACTGAGTATGCATTGTACCGATGGAATGGTCATGTTGTGATCAATGCTTGATTTCTGTTGTTCCAGTTGAACATTCGCTGTTGCTTGTTTGGTATGGCTCTATGAGCATGAGTTGTGATATATGCTAGAATCAGAGCAGGCCTAGGCTATTAGGGGGTATACCGCATAGAACATTGATACCGTTGTGATGTGCTTATGAGGGCCTGCGGGGCGTATCCCACTCGAAGTTAACTCATCTGTGTTCTCGGTATGTTCTACACACCTGAGCTACCACTGCAATATGCTTGTGAGGACTTACGGGGTGTATCCCACTTGACGTTAATATATCGGTGTGCTTGGTATGATGGAGAACTAATGCCATGTAGGCAATATTACTTTCGATTCACCTCTAGTGATGTCACGTGGGCAAGATCACTAGGCTTTCGTCTGGTGGGCTCGTATTGTCAAGATGGCGTATTTGCACTCGACGTTAACTCATTTGCGTATAGACAAGTGATAGGGTCGGATGCCACTTAGGCAATGTCACGGCGGTAACTCATCTCGGATGAATTCCATTTAGGAAAGAAATCTGATTGCACTACTAGAAAATTCGCTTTTAGTGACTGATTTAGTGACCAAAAAATTTTGGTCACTGTAGTGACCGAATTAGCCACCGAAATATGATATTCATGAGCCAATTTTAATAGGTCACTAAATCGGTCGCTAAAATACATCAGCCACCGATTTAGAGACCAAAATTTAGTGACCGAAATTTCAGTCACTATAGTGACCGAATTAGCCACCAAAATTTGATATTCATGAGCAAATTTTAAGAGGTCACTAAATAGGTCACAAAAAATATTTTTTTATGCAATTTAATTTATATATATATATATATATATATATATATATATATATATATATATATATATAAATTAGAGACCGAAATTTCGGTCACTAATATTTTTTGTTTTGTTTTTTTATTTTTAATCCTCTTTATTATATTATTATTTCCTTTCCATTTTTTTAAGAATTTCAATTTCCTTTCAATTTTTAATTTTTAATAAAATTTTCATATTTTTTTATTGTTTTAACATATAATATATTTGTAAAAAATATATGTATATATGTTTAAATATAAAATATAACAATATATGTAAAGTGGTGTAGTGGTAAGTTATTCTTAAAATCTTAAAATATGCAGAGGTCACAAGTTCAATTCCTAGGTATCACAACTTTTGATTTTATTTTATGAAAAAGAACACTAAAATCGGTCACTGAATTCGGTCTCTAAATCGGTCACTGAATTCAGTCACAAATTCGGTCTCTAAATTTCGGTCACTAAATTCGTCGCAAATGCTTAGCGACTAGCACTTTTTCAACCGAAAAATAATGGTCACTAAATCGGTCGCTAAACGTTTTAGTGACCGATTTTTAAGCTTTTTCGGTCTCTAATTCGGTCACTAAAAGCGAATTTTCTAGTAGTGTTGGTCTTACAATGTGCGTGTGCAAGTCTCTTGATGTGATGTACGGGTGTATCTCACCGAGGGTGTGGATTGTGTATCCTAATGAGCGGGTTGTAACTTACTCCTGGATTCCTCGTACACGGATATAGGTCTGCATATTTGTGTATTATTTGTGTATTAGTTGCTATCTCATTGGCTAGTTATGGGACTACCAATGGTGATATTTCCCTTGATGTGTACTTGTACCTGACCATGAGGTAAACCTGGATTCTCGATGAATCTGTTGATTTCATGTTCCCTGTAGAACCGAGTGAACCCGTGTCATACCCCAAAATTTACCCGATACGATTCATGTCTATTAATTTATTGAAGGTATTAAAATTAGGAGTTATGGGGTTTAACATTTGTATTGTTAAACCCAATCTCTTATAAAACCCTTCTAATTGAATATGGGTGTGATTATCAGGTATTTTGGGCCCTATCATTTGGCCCACTTGTCTCATTCTAGGGTTTGGACCATATTTTGAGATATTTTAATGGGTTCTATACTCCTAACAATTTTATTATGGTCATTATTTGTTATTAATTAAAATAATTTTCAAAATAAATATAGGATTGATATTTGTTGGTATTAGGCTTAATAGTATTATTAGGATTATTATTAATTGTAATATTTTTATTATTAGGGTTATTTTTAATTATTTTTATATTATTGTATCACTATTATTAAAGGTATTATTGTATTAATAATCATTATTCGGGTTTTATTACACTAATTGTAATTACTGATTTTTTATTATTATTAATTAAGTTATTAAGCTAATTAGGGTTGAGTGAATCAGGTACTGGATTATTGGGCATGGGGTGTTGGTATGGCGTATTGGGCCAGGTCACGTGTGGACCAGGGTTTGGATTGGGTCAAACCCAACCCGATCCAGGATAATATTCATCGCCCTCACCTCCAGCTTGCGACGACCACCACCAACAAACAAACCCTAATTTCATTTTGCCCAGGCCCAAGTTGAAATCAAAAGAAAACGAATCACAAATCAAACATAAACAAAATCAAATATGTGTTAAATTAATTCTTGAATCATACAACATTGTTCAAATACAAATCAAATCAAATCTTAACTAAAACTTAAATCTAATTTACAGAATCAAATCAAAACCTAAATATAATCTATTTCCTAATTTAATCTAACCCTAATACTATAAATCAGAAGAACCTAAGCCTAAAGAAGGGGACGAAAAAAAGAATCTGAAATCGAGAGGAGACCCTTGCGCCGCCATCTTCAAACATGCAAATAGAGAAAGGGGAGGGATTAATACTAGAATCGGAGCTCACACGATCCAGAATTCAAGAAAAAAGGTACCAAATCAAACTTAGCTTAGGTTTCTTTTCGCATGGATGTTTGTTGTTTCGATTGCGTTTATGGAAAATTGAAGGTTAGGGTTTGTGATTAGGGTTAGGGTTCTTGGTATGAACGTTAGAGGGTTAGGGTTCTAAGGGTTCCTAGGGTTAGGGTTTGAATTTATTGGTTTTCTGGGTTTTTTTTGGGTTCGGTCGAAGGTTGAAGATGAAGATGCATCTTCATCCGGGTTTTTCTGGGTTTGGGATGAATGTGTTTGAGATGGAAGAACGAAGAAAGAGAGGGAGAGCGTTAGAGAGAGAAAGAAAAATAAAAATGAGATGGGGTTTGAGAGAGTGAGAGATTACATCTCCCCACCGCCCGTTGGATGAATGCCATGCGGCCACATGGTTTGCATACTGAACATGATTCAGTGCATCTCCCTTACCATGCACCCTCCACTGACTTCACATGCAGGTCATTAGATCCTGATCAAACGATCAGAGCCATGACGTCCCACTGTAATACCATGTATGCACCCTCACACTACCTAAACGGATTCAATAGTTATTGAGCCAACCCAATTACTTTTAACACACCCCTAGAATTTCTTATCAAACTAAAACTACACCCCCTGCGTTTTGAATAATTAGTTGTTTAAATAATAATATTAATTTTAAAACAATTGTTATTTGGTTCGATTATATTAAATAGTCGAGCTGACTAATAAAAAACAATATGATAAAGAACATTCAAATTAATATTAATAATTTAATATAATTTTATATATACAATTAAGGTTTAACTCGTTAATCGTTCTAATCGAATCAATTGATTTTGATGATTAGCGACAAAAATTAATTTTTGTCAAGCTAATTTAGGTTAGGGTCAATTTACTAATTGTTTTGATCGAACTAATTGATTGCGATGATTAATAATAAATTATTCAATTTACTTTAATTTAAATAATCTATTCAAACAGGTTCGATTTACTAAGGGTTTTAACCAATTCAATTGGTTGTGATAATTAGTAATGAGGTTAATTCGTTATTTAATTTGTTAATTATGTTGATCAAATCAATTGATCAATGCGATTAACAAAACTTCAAGATAATATTAAACAGGGTTGTATGCTACTAATAAATCTTTTAACATATTCACAAACTACGAATTACACAAAACCACGATTGATTGCGAACTGCGTACTGCAATTGATTTAAAACACACTTTAACAAACAAATCTCAAATGCATACAACCTCTAAAAAACACCAACATACCCCGAACTACGTAGACTATGATCCTCCCTAAGGAGGTACGTAGGCACTTGATAACCAAGGCGAGTCCCCTTCCCCAAAATTTCAATAGGTTTAAGGTTTACCCTATTAACTTTATGTCACATTTCTTTACGTAGCCACAAACCTTACCTTAATACTCTTAAGCCATAAACCTTTGCCTTAAACAAAACCTTAGGAAAGGGTTAAGGGTGCCTAACACCTTCCCTTGACCTGATTATAATAACTTACTCAGATCTTTAAATTTCGTAGGGTTTCCTATTCGCCCTGGTAGAATAGGTGGCGACTCTAAAATCTAAAATTTTTAAGGCAGGTTGCTACAACCCGTAGGATAGGAGGACTCACTGAGATTTAGTAATCTCACCCCAATCATCTTATCTTTTTCAGGTGCAGTTTAGTAGCGTTTGATCGGTAGCGGGTTTTGTATTGAAGACTTAGAGGTGGTGATGGCTCGAAGACCTCGTAAGATCTTATGTTCCACTGTACAGATTCATTGAAGACACATGTTCTATAATTCTTAGTAGAACTTCATGTTGTATTTTAGGATGTATCTTCTTGTATCTTTGGCTTATGTATGCACTCAGTATCAATTTTAACGTTTCATGCATAATATACTAGTCAGTTATGTATGGGGTGTTCCATGCAATAGTGCCCAGTCAAAAACTAAGATCCATGTTCAATATCTACAGTTGAATAAAATTCATAGCCGAAGATCATAATCCAAAAAACGAAACATCTTTCACTGGATCTAACCTACATCAAGGGAAAGCCTTAGGTCACAGATGTTCGAATGATTCGAATATCTTGTGGATTCGGGTTCTCCATGGGAATCAAACCCACTTCAAGAACTATCACTCGTATGGGACTCAAACCCACTTAGAGTATCTTTTGCCATATAGGACTCAAACTCACTTAGGCATCCACCTCTCCTCTACGGTACTCAACCCCATTTATCAGACTCCAACACACTTCCGAGGCACGAATCATTGGGATGTGCACAATCAAGGATAATTTCCGAATATGTGACTAGGTTCCTCATTCTTGTGATTGAGCTCATCAATAACTAGGTGAACACATCCACCAATTCTCATATCATCACAACATGTTCCATACAAAGTCCATTAGTTCATACTAAGGGTGCCAAAATGGATGAATTGAATTGTTAATGGATGGATTAAAACAATTAATTATTCCATTAGCAATCCACTAAATTTTTTTTATAAAAATTCAATCTCATCCATCCAATAAATATATAATCCATCTAATTCATGCATTAACAATTTTTTAACGGATAAATATCCATTCATAAATTAATTTAATTTAATTTTTCTATAATGATATATTTAATTTGATAAATTTTATATTTTATTATAATATTTCTATAAAATAACTTATTTTATCATTGACGATCAAAGTGTATAATAAGTACTATATTTTAATTCATTTCACTATAATATCCATTATATTTTCAAGTTTTCCATTTTGTTTCGTTTACGTGTCTCTTTTTTATTTGATACTTATTTAATTTACACCATGATATACGTCAACTATGGTTAGCGACTGGAAATAAATTTCTTCTATGGTTAGCGACAATCAATTGAATTTCTGCGGTGGCTAGCATCAAGAAAATGAATTTCCGCAATTTTTATGTCCTTTTTTTTCATTTTTATTTAATAATTGTGCACCATCCATAAAAGATTTCAAATTATATATATATATATATATATATATATATATATATATATATATATATATATATATATATATATATATATATATATATAGATATATATATATATAGATATATATATATATAATATTCTTACTTCAAGAGTAAGTTATCCAGATTTACTCCACATCTTGACCATTAATTCTTCACAATCTAATGGTTTAAATTAATGAGTATTATTTTCATTGCTAAAAGTTTTTGGAAGAATGAGGGTATTGGATTTTCTTTTTCAAACTCAGTAGGTATGTCTGGTGGAATGATCACTCTCTGGAAAGAAAATTCGGTTACTATTTTGAACAGTTTCAAAGGAGTTGGCTTTTTGGGGATAAAGGTGCTATGGACAAATGATCTTTATTATGTCTTCAATATTTACTCTTGCGATTTTCTCAAGAAAAAACTCTTATGGAAAGTCTTGTTGGATCTTAAAGACAAATATGTTGATAGGGAATGGATTATTTGTGGGGATTTTAACGCCATCAAGAATCATAGAGAAAGGAAAGGACGGTCCTTGGTAGAAAATAAAGTCGAGACTAATGCTTTTGCGGAATTCATTGGAGATTGTAAATTGGTCGCCGTTCCTTACAAACGTAAAAGATTTTATTGGTACGGTGGAGATGGAAAGTCGATGAGTAGACTGGATCGCTTCCTCATTTCGGAATTTATTGTGAATAGGAGGGGAGTGGTTGGCAAACATATTGGTTCAAGAGACATTTCAGACCATTTCCCTATTTGGTTAGTCAAGGATAATGTGGATTGGGGGCTTAAATCTTTCAAGGTCAACAATGAGTGGTTCACCTTCAAGTCTTTTATTCCTTTTGTTGAGAAAGTTTGAAAAGAAATGGTAGTGGAAGGAAAAAGCGATTATTTTTTAAATGAGAAATTTCGAATTCTAAAAGAGAGACTTAACTAGTGGAATAAAGAGATCTCTGGGAGGATAGATTTGGAGGTGGAAGATGAGGTAAAGGAAGTCAACAAAGGGATGAATTGCTTGAGGAGGATTGAGTTGGAGGAAAGGATACTATTGTAAAAGATATGAAAGAGGCTACTAGTCGCTTTTGGTTGAATTTGAGGATCAAGGAGAACATGCCCATTCAAAAGTCTAGGTTGGTGTGGCTTAATGACGGTGACACTAATAGCGGGTTTTTTCATAAGGTAATAAAATAAAGGAGAAGGCATAACCACATTGGTCCAATCAACACCACGGGTGGAATGATTGACTCGGTTTCGGATGTCAAAGAGGAAGTGTTTTCCCATTTTTTGAGTAAATTTTGTGACTTGAATTGGAATAGGCCTTCTTTAGAAGGTATTTCATTCAAAAGGGTTAATGCGGAGGATAGTTTTTTATATTGAATCTCCTTTCCATGAAAGTGAGATCAAGGAAGCCATTTAGGGATGTGGGGGTTCTAAAAGTCCGGGTCCAGATGATTTTTCATTTCATTTTAATATGAAATGTTGGTTTATGTTTAAAAAGGATTTCATTCGCTTCTTTAACGACTTTCATTCCAGTGGTGTTATTTCTGAGACGGTGATAGCTTCTTTTTTGATTTTGATCCCTAAATCTCCTAATGCGTTAGGCTTGAAAGATTATAGACCCATTTGCTTAACTGGTTGCTTGTACAAAGCGATTTCTAAACTATTGGAGGGAAGGTTGAAGTGTGTTTTGGATTCCATTATTTCTCCTAATCAAAGTGAGTTCATTTTGGGAAGAAAACTTCTTGATGGAGTTATGGTAGCAAACAAAGTGGTTGATTTTGCTCAAAAGGAAGGGAGGAGTTGCTTTCTCTTCAAGGTTGATTTTGAAAAGGCTTACCACAAGGTGAATTGAAATTAGATTTTTGTTGAAGGAAATGGAGTTCGGGGAGGTTTGGATGAGATGAATGGAAATGTTGATCTTTCAAAGAAAAATGTTTGTTCTTGTTTATGGGAGTCCGACAAAGGAATTTACGGTTGAGAGAGGACTGTGGAAAAGTGATCCACTATCTCTGTTTCTTTTTGTTTTGGTGACGGAAGGTCTCACGGTTTTAGTTAAGAAAGCGATCAAGATAGGTGAATATGAAGGATTTCTCATTAGCGATAAATGCATGGTGGATATCCTTCAATTCGCAGACGACACGTTGTTGATAGGTGAAGGTAATTGGAAGCAAATTTGGGCTATCAAGACGGTGTTGAAGGCGTTTGAAATGGTTTTCGGTCTTGGTATCAATTACCATAAAAGTAAATTGATTGGTATCAACATTAACAATAATTTGTTGGTAGCCGCTTCCTCCCTTTTATCTTTTAAGGTGGAAGGAAAAGAGTTCATGTTTCTAGGTATTCTTGTTTGATCGAATCCTAGGAGGATTTCAACTTGGCACGCGCTTTTGGAGAAAATAAAGAAGCGCCTCTCGAGTTGGAAAAACAGGTTTCTCAATTTAGGGGGAGAATTACTCTCCTAAAATCGATTTTATGTTCCCTCTCTATTTTTATGATGCCTTTCTATAAAATGTCGGTGAAGATTGTGAAAGAGATTAAAAAGCTCCAAAGTAGTTTTTTGTGGGGAGGTTCGGAGGAGAAAAGAAAGATTCATTGGGTGGGGTGGAAAGAGTTGTCATTACCGTATGAAGAGGGAGTGATTGACATTAAAATAATTTATGAATTCAATTTCTCCCTCCTTAACAAATGGAGATAGAGGATTCTTCAAGGAGCAGACTCTATTTGGTACAACTTGTTACGTGCTCGATATGGAGATATTTGTTTGCAAGTGATCAACGGCAGATATTTTAATAGTGTTTGTTCTTTTAAATCTTCTTGGTGGAAGGATATTTTATCTCTTGGAAAGAATTATTTTAAGGATGCCATTGTCAATAACTGTTATTTCAAAATTCGTAGAGGATACACCACCTCTTTTTGGCACTCTAAGTGGTTACTTGAATTGCCTTTGAAGGAAGCTTTTCCTTCGCTTTTTTTGGCTTCTCTTTTGAAGAATGTATCGGTGGAAAGTAGGGGTGGGTGGCCGGAAGAAGTATGGAATTGAGGAGATATCGGAACTCCACCTGAAACCGTGCATAGTGCAGGATTTTGTTCTGAATTACTGAAGTTGCAGGCTGCCTGGTGCATTCTAGCTGGGCAGGATGCTGTCACTTGGGAATTTGGAAAAAATGGCACTTTTTCGGTTAGTTCTTGTTACAAATTATTTGCTGGTTTTTATAGATATTTTGATCCTCTTAGTAGGTATGATGAGGCTTTATCCCTTGTTTGGAAAATGGAGGTTCCTTTCAAGATCAAAGCTTTTGGGTGGAGACTGTTGTTGCACCCCAAAATTTGTCCTCTTTAGTTGAGCCATAAGTTATAAAAGACGTTTATTTTGTCGTTCGAAAATGGAAGAAAAATAATAAAAAGTTCTCATGGTTGTCAGGAAGTGTGGCAGGAAAGTCAATTTATAAGGTGAAAATGCAAAGAAATTCACAAGTCCTATCTGGAAGGTGCTATGAGCTTGATTCTCGCGAGGCTGGGACTATTTCGAAGTTCTCTATGACTTTCATGTTTGGCCCAGAGACCAATTTTATGAAGAAGGTTGGCGAATTTTCAAATTATTTGGGTTTTCGTGATGAAAAATGGTGTTGAATCGTAGGTTTTCGGGCATTAAAAATTCATATCTCATGATCCGCTCGAAATTTTAACTGCAGCTTCGTGCCATTATCCCTGACATTTCGTATGTTTGGAGTGTCGACCAATTATGCACCAAAAATGCCCAGCATTTTGAAAAGCGTCGTGATTTTTCAGTGAAAAGTGTGTTTTCGGGTATGTCGCGGCAAGTTTGAAAATTCATAACTTCTTCGACTTTTGTCGTATGAATTCTCTCGTAAATTTCGTTAGCTTCGATTCTTCATCGCACATGCTTGTTCAGATTTCGATCCGAAGATGGAGTTTTATCGAGTTCTTTGAGCGGTACTCATAAAACTCTGCACAGTCACGCCAGATGACTCGGCGTTTCTCGTCATTCAAACGCATGTAATTTCTTCACTTCTTATCGGATTGAGAGGATTCTCACGGCTACGAGTCACAAATTTAGTCATCTTTGAGTGGACATTTGTCCCGGTTCCGAATTTCGCACTGAGTCACATTTCCTTGAAAACGAGCCAAAAAGAGATAATTACGGGCGTTTTTGACATTTCACCACTCATACTATGTAAACCATTTTCCCTCTTTTTCTCTCATAACTTCAATTCTCCAAAAATAACTTCAATGCTCCCAAAAAATATCAAAACTCTTCTCAATTCTCTCTCATTTTTCTTGAATAAAAACCACAAATATCATAAAACTTCCATCAATCTTCATCAACCTTTATCAAGTTCAAGAATAACATTCATCAAAAATCAAGATCTCGATTTGAATCATCTATTCCTCTTCACACAAAGTGCTGCACCTCCCTCTCCATCTCACACCAGATTCGCTTTTCGACTTCGTTTCGTGTTCGCATTCGTGTTTGTGTTCGCGCTTCGGGTTGAATTTTCATTCGGTAAGCCTTCGGATCTTGAATTAAATGCTTAATTTTTGATCATCATGTGAATTTGAATACAAATCCATTGTTTGTTGTTGATAAGTGATGATTGTTGATGATTGATTGGTATATCTATTTGTTGTTGATTGAATTGGTGGTGGTCATGTGAATTTTAAGTAAATCTAATGGTTTTTGTTCATAATTGATGATTGTTGATGATTGATCATTACTCTCGTGCTTTAGATCTTTGAATTGGTGATGATTTTATGGGCATAATTGATTGGATCCATTGTTGTGGCTTGTTGTGTGCCTTAAGTGTTTGTGTTAATGCTTGCATGAACTTGTGGATTGATAATTGATGTTGATAGTATGTAATGCATGAGAATTGAGGCTTAATTTTGGTTGTTTGATGCTCTTAATGCTGTGAAAATTGAGACAATTTCGTGCTTGATTACATCTCTTAAAGGATGCATGATTGAAGTGCTTTTGGATGTTGATTTTGCTGTTTTTTTGCTTTTATTGCTGATGTAACCGGTTACCTGATTGATGTAACCGGTTACATGCTTTGTTGTTGACCATGTTACGCCAATGGCAGTGATATAACCGGTTACAATATTTCATGTAACCGGTTACATGATCCTTTTTCTCAATAAAATAGCAACTTCCAGTGATGTAATTGGTTACATCATTTCATTTAACCGGTTACATGCCTTTTTTTCCACTTCTGTTTCGTCGCTTCCAGTGATGTAACCGGTTACATCATTTCATGTAACCGGTTACATGACCCTGTTTTCCAAAAATTTAGCTACTGTCAGTGATGTAACCGGTTACATGTTACTTTTTTCTAATATTTTCTAACTTCATTCCATCATATCTCTCGCATCGTTTTGAGTTTTTGTGCATGCGAATAATGTTTTTCGAGTGTAACGGTACTTCCAGAATCATTGGTGATGTTTAAATTTGGTTTCAGTCGTTTTTTTGTAGGTGTTCTTTGTCTTTTCCTTATTGTTTGTTTATCATTCGAAATAACGTAATTCCGATTGCGATATGTTGTTATCTCTAACTTGTGTGCTAGTGTGCAAGGCATTTGGAAAGGTGGTTACCGATGAAGCTTATCTCCTTCGTGTTCCGCTTTATTTGCGGGATACAACTTCACTTTATTGCGTCGTGTTCTCATCTTGGAGACACGTTTTTCGCTTTATAGCTGTTTGTCTGGATTGCTTGTTTCTCTTGCAGATGTATTGTGATTATGCTCGATGTATACGTTGACGCGTGATTTATTTTCACGACGTCAATCCTTGTTTGCTTATGTGGATAATTGGTGTGCTAACTATTTGTTGTTGCCTTTGCTAGCTCGCTTGCGGGATCTCTGGTTTACTTTCTTATTATGCTGCAATTTACGAATCATAATCCGTTTGCTATTAATCTCGTTTCATTTTATTTTCTTCTCGAATTTTATCGCTTTATTCCATTCTTAACATGAGAAGTAGGATTTAGGCATGCATTCTTCTGGCCAAGCCCTCGAGAGAGGCTCTATTTTTGTTGGTGTGTTTATGTTTGTGCTTGTTGGAAGTCCTAATAAAGGCCATTGTAAGTCCTCGAGAAGGCAAGCGGAAAGGGTTAGAAATCAACCCCCGCAACTTTCAGTCCCCAGGTTGTCCCTATGCTCACTTTTTCAAGTTCAGAGCTCTGGATAAGTTCCGAAGATCGTTGAGTCGAAGACCCAATGGGTAAAGTGAAGCGGGTCTATGCAATCGGCCCCCCACGTTTCTTAGCTCACGTTGACCGGTGTTGATGTTCGGTGTACGCATGCATCGATTTGCCTCTACTCCTCTTTTCCCCGGTAACACAATTCTGCAGTTAAAGATTCACAACTCATTGGTCTAATGCTTGGTTGACTCGGGTGACACGCTCCGCTTGGCTATGGCGGGACCTCTTTTCTACTACTTGGCCTGCGCCAGTAAGTGTTTGCTTTACGAGTGAAACTCGTTTGTGTGATACTTTTGTTTGCATTCGCTTTTCCCAATAGGTTGCTAGGTTAGTTTAGACTTGTACCCTTTGTATGATGACATAGGTAGCAAGCTTTCCCCCTTAACTTAGGTTTTTCTCATGCATCTTTGAAAACGCAAACCACACTCTTTGATTTTCTTTTCTTAAGAGCTTATTATTTCCGCTCCATTCCCAAGTTTAAGCCTCCAAAGGTCAAGCAACGGAGTGCGAATGTAACTCGTTCACCTAAAAAACACAAAACAAACAAAACTAGTTAGTCGAGCTACGGTACCTCTGATTCCTCAAAAAGGATACGTAGGCAGCGGGGTAGGGCCCGTGCGAGTATAACTCTTTCTTTTCCCTACATTTTGCATGCATACTAGTTCAGTTTATGCGTAGATTTGTTACACACCCATAGTTTTAGACACAAGCATGGATACCATCGAGTACGATGGGGCGAGGGGTGCTAATACCTTCCCCTCGCGTAACCGACTCCCTTACCTTTTTCTCTGGTCGTGAGACCATTGTTTTATTTTTGTGGTTTGCTGGCATTCTCTTCCTTTTCAGGATAAATATGTTAGTGGCGACTCTATTGATTTTTGCGGTAGCGACAACTTCTAATCAATAAACTTCCGACCAAGGACCTCTTGAAGATTGGAGGTATTATTTTTCCGAATGATTCTTATAATTGCGCTTTTTGTGGTTCTGCTCTTGAAACAATGGAACACATCTGTTTCAAGTGTCCTATTGTTAAGTTAATTTTGAGGGATATAGCAGAGTGGATTGGTATGTCGGATGTAACGGAGGAGGACTCTAAAGGGAGTTTCATATTTTGTTTCATTTTTTGCAAAAACGAGAAAATGAAATAGGGTAGACTAAGTTGCATTTTGTTGGCTATAACTTGGAGCATATGGCTAGTTAGGAATGGTTTTCTTTTTCGGAAATATCCGTGGAATGTTCTAAATACGATTTGGAACATGAAGACAATGGTTTGAAGGCGGTCTTTCATAGGGGAGATTACTCATCCCAATTGCAAATTCTATGAGTTTTGTAAAGATCCGTTGTTATTTCTCTCGTAGTTTCAATTGGTTTGTAATTTCTTTTTATCGAGTTAAACTCGATTTCTTGAGTATCAGGTTTTGAGAACCTGTAGTTCTCATTATAATATATCTTGCTTACACAAAAAGAATGAGTATATTAAATAAATATATTTTGTATATTTTGTATTAAAAATAATTAATTAATTTAAAATATAAAATAAAAATAATCTATTGAATATTTAAAATACGTTGGATGAATTGAATTCATCCATGACTTTAAATGGATGGATTGAATTCAATTCATTAATTAAAATTTTATATAATTGATAGATCGGATGAATTATTTAATGAATAAATTGGATGGATAATTCCTTAATCATACTCAAACGAATACTCATCTGCGCTATACACCGATGTACCTTCGCATCTGAGCATCACCATCTAAGTCATTGTCACAGCTTATATTACTCTTACTAGTTCATTCGCCTAGTTACATACCCTAAGTTTAACCTTGTTCATCATCAAGACTTTAATCAGTTAATACACACACAAGCAAGCAAAGTCATATTGTAGTTCATAGTTCATAACATCCACATGGAAAGTATGGTCCAATCACAAGGGACAAATCAATAAATTAATGCCATCAATCGAGCTTTGAACAGGCTTTCCAACGTATTAGAAGGTGGTTACAAGTTTCATTTTTTCCACGAATTTTTATCGGTTGATCATGCATTTTGCCCCATTTTCCCAATCCTTTCATGCCATGAACTCAACTTTAGATGCACATACATCAAATATTATTACAATGCAACGAAACATCACATAAGCGTGACTAGAAAACACAGTACCATAATAATTAACCATATAATAACTAATATTTACACACAGTAATTTAAAGCATTGCAAAATACATTGATGATTTCATATAATAGTTGATTTAGGTTCACAGTACAATGACAACTTCATATGACAATACATATACAATATAATATTACATGTAATAATACCCCAAATTTTCTAAACATAAGTATCAAAGACAAAGAGATAAATCTGTAATTTATTAATCTATTGACAATTACTGAGAGGTTAGTAGAGGATTCAAGGTGGGATACGGTTAAGGAAAAGGAGTGACATCATTACAACATTTTTCCTCTTTAATAACAAGTGTAGCCAAAAATGGAAAAAATGTTGCTTAAATAATAGGGGACGTTTTTCTGCCGTCCTCTGTGCGAGCGTTGCCTATTATTTTAGGGGACGTTTATTTTTACTTTTTGGCCACAACTTTCTAAAACGTCGCCTAAAATATATGAAAAGGGGACGTTTTTTCTTGCAATCTTAGGCAACGTTTTTAAGGTGTTGTTAAAAATTGCAACGCCTGCAAAACGTGAGAACATTCTAAGGGGTCAGTTTTCAAATGTTGTCATATCTAGTAACAATTTCAAATTGTTCCCTAAAAATGAAACACAGAAGAATTTGGTAAATATATATATATATATATATATATATATATATATATATATATATATATATATATATATATATATATATATATATATATATATATATATATATATATATATATATATATATATATATATATATATATATATATATATATATATATATATATATATAAGTAACAAGGAATACTTTTTACTTTGCATCAAATAAACAATAATTACACCAAATATAAATTGCATGTACCACAAAAGTTAGTTAATAAACACTTAAACATTAACTCAAATTACCAAAATGTATAACATATTTTAATACTACTAGTTTAACACATAGAAGTCTAAGTCTAACAAAATGACAAAATAAATAGTTTCTTTAAGTTTAATGCTTCAGTAGAAACCTAAAACAACAACGTCCAAGTCATTTAAATTTTTCGAACTCATCGTCATCTCCATCATCTTCTTCATCACTTATGTCGTCCTCTTGAATTTCATCACTTGCGTCGTCCTCTTTATATTCCTCATCTTTATCATCTTCATTGATATCTTGTTGCATAAAAACATATTTGAGCATTACTTAACACCACGAGTGCTATCAAAAGCACACCATCCAATTTTCGGATTTGGAACAGATCTTCTTGAGTAAAGAAAAAGCATAAGAAAATTCATTCCAAAATAATCTTTCTTCTAACATACCATTCATGACCATAGGTAACAATCTAATCAATAAAGATATGCCAAAAACAAATATTAAATGGCATTACTCACTTTAGAAAAAAAGCATATAAAAGCAGGTCCATTATTGTTTGACCATACTTTGCAATAATAGTCTTGCACTCTTTCCTTACAACTCTAGATGCTCCAATTGCATGGTTTATCATGGTAATTATAATCTACAATAGTAAATCACACTGTTATAGATAGAAACAAGCTAACAAAAGCATTAGTCAATTCCTTTTTAAGTTTAAAATTTAAACCTTACAATACAAGTTGCAAAAAGTGTCATGTGATTAAATGTCAGTGACATTTAACTAATTTTAAATTGGTTGAATTACATGATTGGATGAAAAGAATCCTAGTAAAATATCAATCTATATCTACATTCATTTATTCATATCGTAAGACATTCTAACAAAGAAGCCTATTAAATTAATTCAAAGACCCATATATGAAAATTCTATCATATACTAGGAAAGAAAATTGTTATTTGTGCATATAGTAACCTGCACATACCAGTGGAATTATAAGAAGTAATTACACCTTTCATATCAAACTAAAAAAAAAAACAAAAAATCAGAGAAAAAGGGTAAAAACCAAATGAATTTGAAGTATACAAAAATAATATTAACTAATTAACCTGCCAATTTTTCTTGTAGTGAGCATAGTCAACACCGCCAAAAACAATCTCACCCCTTCTTCTTCCTCTAGTTTACAATTGAGCCAAAAGGAAACTTGTCAAAATAGTTTTCTAAGACTTTACCATAGAGACTATAATTCTAGAGGGCATCATACCAAATCAAAATTCATTCCTAGGTCATTAATAAACAAAATTGACTGCATTACATAATCATTTTCCATCATATTTTCTTTGTAAATCATCTTATTTTCAAAACTTGTATTTCCATTTGAGGATGGGTTAAGGCATCTAAATACATCAAAACAATATACAAGTTATATTCATATACTCATAGCTTGGCACCGTAGGTTTGAGGGGTATTGTAATAATCTCGATACCAAATCAACAACTTCTAGAGGCACGATCTTTCTGAAAACTAGTAAAAGAAAACCATCAAATATTTAGACTAAATCCTTGAATCCTTTGCTTTATTCTCTGAGATTAACATGCCTCAATTGAAGTTATATATTATTATTCTATCTTAGAGGAAGCATGTTTTCAAGAATTGAATCTTTAATATAGAAGGTATTAAGAAGTCGAAAAACAAACTTTGATTACAAGCTGTATTTGCAGGGGCACAGTTGTATTAGAGAACAGACCCACCCGTCTGTCAAATAGCGATAACTAAACCCTAGTTTTTCCCAAGTAAATACCCCCCTTCAGCTCTCCCCAACATCATCATATTCACTTGTAAGATGCAAACACTATAGAAACTACAAATGTAAACAAAACACGTGTAGTCATATATGAAACTAGAGATGTTCATAAGTAGACCGTGAGATTTGAGGCGACAACAGCAAAATAAAAGTGATTGGAGGCAGCAAATCTGTGTTAAAATCAAATCAATTAGAGAAATCATTAAAATCAAAAGGATTTGGGCGTGAACTAGACGGGATTTGAGGCAACCACTTGAAATCGAACCTTACCGTCACCACTGAAATTAACATCACCGTCACTGTTACTGTGGAAATTGAAACTCGAGTGTGCGAGAAAAGTTTTGGAGACTACGAGTTAGATGAAAAAAGAGTTTGGAAGTTTTGAGAAATGGCGTGAGTGTTTGCCGAAGAAGAATGGTCGAGGGTTTGCCGAAGAGTTTGGAAGTTTAGAGTAGTTTGGAAAATTTTCTGTTTAATAATTTAATCTATCTAATAAAATATATATTTTATTATTAAATTAATAAAATATTAAATAGTTTTATACATTAAAATAGTTTTAATTCAATTTAAAAGTAATTTAAATAAATTTTTATATAGAATAACTTCAATTCAATTTTAAACTAATTTAAATAAATTTTATAATATTTCTATCATAAAATATAATTTTATTATTAAACTAAATAAATTAAATATATTTTTTATTCATAAAATTGAATTAATTTTATGATGTTTGGAGGAAATATTGCTACCTAATTTTAGTTTGTTAAAAGTATTTATGCAACATTTAAAAAATGAAGCCTTTTGTTATGAATAATGTAACAATTTAAACTTGTTCCCATAAATATTTAAGGACACATTTATCAGCTATTGTCATAGATAAATTATAGGAACGCTTGAAAATCGTTCCTAAAGTATTGTCATAGATAAATTATAGGAACGCTTGAAAATCATTCCCATAAGTATTTTAGGGGACATTTGTGAGGTGTTGCGAGAATTGTCTTGGCAATAGACTAAAATTGTTGTCCGATCTTTTTTCAGACAACAGTTTACACATGTTGCAATAGAAAGTGTTGCCAGAAGCAATTTACTAAAATGTAGTGCATGTTAGTGATACCCTAATTTTTTTCAGGGATTTTAATTTATTGCATTTTCATCATTAATCGGTCACTCAAGCATCATGTTGACCAAGAGTCACTCATAAGTCAGCATTTGCATGGTTTGAAAGTTGAAAATAACTAAAAATTGCATTTCATATTTTGTGCATTCTCAGGACCTCAATCGTCTTTTTGAATCATTCTACTGTCCTTAGAATAAAATTTCACTTTTATAAGCAGAATAGTAAAAATGATTTGACACATCGCAAAAAATTAACGGACGCCATATTTCGAATTTTGATGTTTAACTATTTTATGAATCTACGTTACGCGTAGGTTGTTTTGGTATGCTCGTTTTATTTTTTCGACAATCACATTTTGACCTGTCCGAATCTATTTAACCAGGTATTTTTATTTGGACCTTTAAACTTTTCGAGACTTTTTTTATAGGTGGCTTACTATATATTCTAAGTTGATAATTGATGAAAGGGACCATGAACCAGCGGCTGTAACATAATATACTATCACTCTCCCCATTGAATTTCAGAAACAAAGTAAAATAAGTAGGATTTTTAGGAACCATGAACGCGTGGAGCTGCTTCACGGAGCCATGTACCTTTCGATTCCTCCTTCAACGTATCTGCAGCCATCACCACCATCTTGGTACCAACTTCTATTCCGTAGTCGCTACTTTTGGTAGATTCCGATTTCATTTCCTTTTTTTCATTTTGAGTTTGTCTATTGTGTTCTTGTTTGATGCTATTTGTTTTGAGGTGTTAAACTGATTGTTTTTTTTCAATTATTCCGTTGCTGAGATATTGAGTTTTAAAGACTTTCATCTTCTGCTTTTTTTGTTGTTGTTATCATAATGAAAAGTGAAAGTAGTAAAGTTGCTCTTAGGTTGTTTGTTTATGAGAAAGAAAATGCACTATGCATGGTTTTCAATTGTAACATATGTAAATAAATTAGATTTCTTTTTTCTTTGTTATGGTTAAATATTAATTTCCTCTTTTCATTTAGTGTAATGATATAGATAATAGTATATGTACATATTATATTCTATTTAGGGTTGAGTTTCTTTCATTGCATTGTGATTTCGGAGTTAATTTCAATTTAGTTTTTGAATACATATGTATGCATATATTTTTGTCCGTTTTCTTGTAGAGTTGATTCCTATATGAATCCCTCTAAGATAGCTTAATTAAGTGTACGTAATATTTGTCTTGATCTCGATTTCTTTTCGGACCCATGGCTTTTTCTCTTGGGCTTTCTTAGGATGAGTCCATTTGTTTTTTAATTCACTTGTTATTTGGCTGGTATCTGATACTTCCCCATTTGATTAAAATGTATCACAATCCCCCACATGGTGTAATAATTTTTATTGCTTTTGTCTTGATTGTGTTCATTGTTTTTTTTACTTGTCAATCATTCACTTACACACTTAAAACATTTTTAAAACTAATTCTTGATCTCATATTAAGTCACTTTCAACTATAAGTCGATCGCTTCTTAATTAAGCATCGCTACCAACTACACTTGCACACATTCACAGCTTGATCATGGGCTTTCGTATAATGAAACTCATTCGATTAATTGTTCTAAATAGTCGTCTAGAAGACTAGCTCACTTGGCTAGTACACGTGTTGTTTAATTCGATCATTTTCATGTTATCTTGTGTATGCCACCTTGTATGGGCTTGTATGTTTATTAATTATCATCATCCCCATTTGATAAATTATACTCCCTATTTCTCGAGGCCTTGTAATAATTTACTTGCTTTCCTTTAGCTCTTATATGCTTGTTTGTTTGTGTGTGTGAATAAACTGTGAACCCCCGCACTCTTGATCCATATACCAAGCTCTAACCAAGTTTGTTTGTAAGTCGATCGCCTTGTGCATCGTAATCAACCTTACTTTTCAAAACTTCAAACTTCTTTCATAATAAACCTTGACTTTGTCAAGTGAACTCCAAAACCTTTTTCTCAAATAAATGCTATGTCATCTAATTCATATTCAAATCTCACAAAAACCTAGAAGTGATTCGAACTCATCACTTTGTTTCTGCTCACGCGTGAAGCATCTCATTGCCCACGAACATATCTTGCCTATGTGAAAAACCCATTTTAAAACTTGTTTTTCCGCCCACGTGCAATTAGACCCCTTCATGAATAAAATCAATCAACCCACGAGTTTTAGTTTGCCAAGAACTACATGTGTCTTAAGTTCCTCACCACCCTTGAGGATCTGTTGGAGCGAGATCACAAAGTCTTGCACCCTTTATAAAAGTTAGCAGAACTACAAATGCTTTGACTTTCCTATTGCACTCAAGGTGTATGTAGGCACAAGTTGCGATGTCTTGTCGAGCACAATAATCACAATTAAAATAAAATAACTTCTTTTCTCATCTCTCCAATCTTTTTGCAAACAAACGTTTTAGCCAAAATACAGATATTACAAGAGGTTCCTATAGAGTAACTATAGATACACTGGGTGCTAATACCTTCCCTTTGTATAGTCAACCCCCATATGTTTGATCTCTTTATTGATTGTCTTTTAGCCTTGGTTTTTTCTTTGCATGTTTATTGTGGGTTTTGTTCGATCTTTTCCCCTTTCCCTTGGAAACAATAAAGTTTGGTGGTGAACTCTTATTTTTGCTATTATTATTTTCTTGCTATTTATTTTTGCTTGTTTATGGTTGTTTGGGTTATATTTGTGTGGTGAGGTATAATTCTGCTACCTGGACTTGAGAGCATAATAAGATAGGATGGTGGTATAACCAAGAGTTACTTGTCTAGAGTAATCCTAAACTTGAGTAACATATGAAATAACCCCACTTAGTGGAGGCCTCAAGAAGCTAAGGACGTTATTACTTTTAACTTGAGAGTCTCGATAAGCTAAGGACCATTAGAACCCTTTTTAGACATTTTTGCCTTTTAGAATGTAGTGCAGTGACTATTTGGGTGTAGACCTGATGTAGTTGATACACGATACTACATTTAGATGAGTTCTTCTTGAGAATATTATTGGCCCACACGAGTAGTTATGCAAAGTTGGTAATATCCAAAAGATAGAATGTAGACTTTGGGAACTTTTAGAACCTTGTTCTATAGATACAATAAACCCTTAGTACATACCCTTGGGGATGGTTGATACCCTATCCATCTGACTCCACGCTTTTGATTCGGAACCTTTAAACCTATCATGTTTGTGAATGTAGCATAATCATGCATTTGCATTCATTAAACATGCATTCTTATTTCCAAAATCTAGTACTCATATCTCTCTTCCTCCAACAGTTGACAAGGCAAGCTGATTCCCTAGCATCCTTATCAAACGCGAAGTGTTACTCGAAGAAAGATGGAGACTATCGAGCAAGACCAGAGAGAGCTTCATGAAGAGGTGAATGCTTTAAGGGGTGGTATGGACATGAGGACCACTTTGTTGGAAACTTTGGTTGTTACCCAACGTCTGACTCCAGCTCAGACTCAACCACAAGTTAGTGTTATCTCAAAGATCACTACTCCTATTGTTGTGCCAATTAATACTATTGGTACTTTACTTTAGAACCAGGCGCCTCATGGCCACCCTTGGAGCCTGCAACAACCTAGAACTAAGGCTTGTCTAGTGGGTCAAGTTCAGATCCCTCCCATCCCACCTGTGATGGTTGTTGCCCCACCCTTTGTACATGTTGTGCCTCATATGGAAGAACCTATAAATCACATTGCTAGTGAAAACTTGAACGTCTATGAGAGGATGAATGAGTTCCAAGATCAGTTCCAAGAGTTGCAAAAGGAGATAAAGGCCATTAGGGGGAAACTTATTTGGGAAGAACTCATGTGATCTATGCCTTGTTCCTAATGTCAGGATTCTCACGAAGATTAAAGCGCCAAACTTTTAGAAGTATAAGGGAAATTATTGTCCCCAAAACCATTTGATCATGTATTGCAGAAAGATGGCTATGCATACCGATGATGACAACCCTTTGATTCACTACTTTTAAGATAGTCTAACTGGGGCATTCTGAAATGTTACATGGGTTTGGATAATTCCCATATCAGGACCTTTAATGACTTTGCTGAAGCTTTTGTACGTCAATACAAATACAATGTTGATATGCGCTCGACAGTGATCAATTGTGTGCCATGTCACAAAAGGATAGAGACTCATTTAAGGAATATGAACAAAGATGGTGTGAGGTTATCGCCCAGATTTCTCCTCATATGAAAGGAAAAGAAATGACCAAGATGTTTTTGAAGACACTAAGCTCATTTTACTACGAGACAATGGTTGTAAGTGCACCAAACGACTTCATTGAGATGGTGGGTATGGGTGTCCGTCTAGAAGAAGGTGTGTGTGAGGGACGATTGACTATGGAATCTGGATCATTGAGTGGAACTAAAAAATATGGTGACAACTTTCAGAAGAAAAGGGAATATGAAACCAATGTTGTTGCAATTGATTTGTTATTTAGCTTCCGCTATATGAATTTTTTAATGGATGAAGTGACTTTATACTCTATGAGTTTTTACGGGATGTGACATTCCTACTCGTGTGAACTCCGATTTCCGTATTAATTTATTTTGTTAATTTTATTTAACTATGGAGAAAGTATGGTGTTACAGCGCACTCCATGAAGAAACACTTGGTTGAAAAAACTTCTTCTCACCTTTATCAAACTCAGATTCACGGTCTAGAGGCAAGTCGCTGATATCTTTAGGAAAAACATTAGGAAATTACACGCCACTAGCATATCACTAGCCGTTACATTGCTCTCATTCTCTAAGAAGAAAATATCAACAATACCTGATCGTTCTTCATCAAAGACAACCAGTCAGAAAAAACGAGTACGGACACTATTTCACGCACATGTCACGTACTAAGGAACAAACAACATTAGACAACCTGGCCGGACGGACCTACCTGCTTTGATACCACTACTGTAATACCGTTCTAAACCCACAAATATTTCGTATATAAATTACAAAAATAAATCAAACAAATGCACTACACAAGGTGTTAAACTTCACATAAAACTTCATAACTACAATCATGCTCCGTAACACAGGTTACATAAATTAAAATAATACATCTACTAATAATTCAACAAAAAACATCGCAGCGGATTCAACTTCAAGTCATCTTGATTAACTTCTCAAAACTCATGTTATATTGTCATCAAGTATTAAAATTGATTTAATAATCAAAGTCTGTCATAAAGTATGACAACATCATAAAAACATAGTCATTCACAAAGCATAGTGTTCCCAACCCGATGTTACATATCAGAGCCATACACCTCTACTTAACGGAAAAAAAATAACACACTTCGAAGCTATCCTCAAAGCTTCTACGAACTACTTCTGGTCACCTGTACATTATCCAAATGGAGGCAACATTCAAATAGAAAGAGTGAGTATTCACAATATATTATAAAAAGACATAAGGAAAATATTAGTAGTTATCACAATACATACTATTCAGCAATACTTCCTACTCACAGATACATCACAATATCACTTGTACATCTTTCATCATCATAATCATCATATACTCACTTAGTTCACAATTATCATCACATCACAACTCATCAAACAAATTTATGCAATGTCACAGAGGATGTTAACGCGACACAACTGACCCTATGTATGTGGTACCAAAATTTATGAACACCTGGTTCACCACTCTCCAAAGATCCCTAACATTGGATTGATTCCCTCTTTGAACTGGAGTACATCATGAAACGCACACAATCCACACAATCGGATTGAGGCTCGTCACAAGCGGACCACCATCCAAAAATAAGCGAACCACTGCCCAAAATGCTATGAATCATGATGCACAACAACGTCATATAAAATTTAACCACCGCTAGTTAATCGCATCATCATTCACATAATCATCACATAGCATGTAATGCATTTTTAAAACACACATGTCATCATAATATCATCACAAATCATCGTTAACATCCCAACAACTTCATGACAACATCATATTCATCATTAAAATAGAACATCATAGCATACCAACATATAATAATTTAATTTCATAAACACATAGGTAAAGAAAAGAAAAACACAAGAAAGGAGATTTGAATTGGGGTTTTCATAAATAAGGAAAATGACACGTTTGGTTATCCTCGTTCGTTTGAACTCAAACTACTCCAGTCCACCCTATCAAGGTAATTTCGCCTCTCTCTTACGAAGTCTTAATCCACTAATCAAAAAGTTTTATTACAATAACACGAAGACAACTGTCAACGTCTTCTCAAGATCAAACCACAATCTGGTTTGCTCAAGGAATAAAAATCACAAAATAATACTTTTAGTGTGTTTACAAAAATGCTTCTAGTAAGTTTTATCACAATTGTGATGTATACACAAAAATAAAGCACAATAACAATAAGAGCTAAAAATGTGTGAATATTTTATGATTGTTCTTTTTGTGTTCGCGTGCATGAGAAAATTATCTTTCATTCTTCCATGTCGACTTCTTTATATAGAGAGAATTTTGAGATTCGTTAAAAGACACACTTTCTTGATTTGGAAGGTTAATAATGTAAGAACTAGATTTGTTCATGCAATAAGTCTCTATGTTTTGACGATAACAGCACATATATTTTGTATGTAACAATTTAGTTTCTATTAGTTTTCTTGAGTGTGCAGCTATTATGTTCATGGAGATTCTGGATTGCTGTCTGTAAAGAATCATCAAAAACAAGTCAGGAAACTCAGAAATACTATTTTTTGATGAATAATCATCAGAAGAAGTTACTGTACACTTCTCAACAAGCTGCTGCTTCAGAAGTCACAAGTAATCCGAAGGAGTCAAAGTCAGAATCAGTACTCCAACATCAGAAATCAGAATACAAGATCGAGCTTTCAAGCATAAATTAGAAGCTAAGATTTGTCCATTAAAAAACTGCTACTTCTATCTCTGAAGACAAAGTCGAAGATTCTAAATACATATCAGATACATCAAAGGTTAAGTCAAGCATATGAAGATCAGACTAAAGGGTGTACTGAAAATTAGAGGCCAAAGTTTCAAGAATCAGAAGTGCCTTCAACAAAGGAAGAAATCATTTTCAGATTGGTTGCTTCCTAAATATCTGGAAAGCAAGGTTCTAACTTTAAGGACTCTAAAACAAAATTTGGACAAGCTACATCGTCACAAGTCAACTCCAGATTAAAAGTCAAGTATTATTTCTTCAGAAGAGTTGCTGCTATCAATTCTGATAAATGAGACTCTGACTCTCATAAGATAATGATTCTACTCTTCACTCAAAGTAGTTTCTGAACTACACATCAGAATCATTATCAGGAAGAAGAAGACAAGTTGATCTCCTCCAAGCTTACTACTTCAAAATTAGAAGTACATTATATGAGGATAACATCGAAGAACTTGGTCAAGAAGTAAATAGTACAGTAGTACATCACACAACCAAATGTACGTACTATTTCTCAGAAGATGTCTCCCACCAATCTACAACATATTAAGCTACAAGACAAAAAAAAGTACTATCCACAAAAAAGCTTGATTCTATTCGTTGGGAACTGGCCATTGGAATTCAAAAGACCTTCTTAACCTTCAACGTCTCTTTTGAGAATTATATAAGAAGATCAAATCATCCAACAAAAGGTGACGACATTGGCAACGCCTATGTTGTTCATATCACATCTATGCGTAGCTTCTGATGCCGCTGGTATCGCTACAAAAATAGATGTCACAGTTGATGTTCATACTGCTATAATGGTTGTTTTCATTGCAATTGTTAATTTGGATTTGGTTTGAAATGGAACTCAACCACCACAGGTTAACATGAACACCTAATGAAGAAGATAACTATGCTAACAAGCTGATATCAAGAAGCATATGTCAGAATGAGAAGCTGAAGCACATACCTATCAAAATACTGATGGGGAATTTAGTTATTGCTAAAGCCTGAGTTGATATGTTGAAGTTGATCAGAAGAAGAAGATTCTTCAAGATGCCATTCAACTATCACCATATGCATCTTGGAAGAAATCAGAAGAAGCAAGGAGTTGCTGCTCGGAACTTGCTCAAAGAAGATAAAGAAGAAGACCACTACAAGATGCTACCCAACTTTCTATCATGTACATCTTTGTAGAACAATGTAATGAACACTAGAGTTGTTGCTCGTATAGTGTTTTAGGTATACGATTCTTCTTGTAAATTGTTTTAACATAGGAGTTGTTGCTCGGAACTATGTTAAACAATATGTGCTTGATATTTTATGTAATCTGCTTTGAAGAAGCATTCATGTAAACACAAGTTTATCAACTGAATATTGATTGTTCCTTAAGTGACCGTGTGAAGGTCAGAAGCTTGAGAAGACAGTGGCTCCGGTCATTGTGGGAAATCCTCTTAGAAGACCGAGTGAAGGTTGTAGCAACCTGCCCTAAAAATTAAATTATTTAGAGGAAGGGGATTCGCCTTGTTGCCAAGTGCCTATGTATCTCCCTAGGGAGAATCAGAGTCAATGTAGTTCAGGGAAAGGGTTGTACGCCTTAGGATTTGATATGAAGTGGTTTGAAGGCTTTTTGAGTTGCCTTATCGTAGTTATGATAATTCGTAGTTTGGCATTCGTGGTTTTGAAAAGTGTTTTAAGATTGGGCGTACAACCCTGATTTTTAATATGCACGATTAATCGCAATGATCAATAGGTTTGATCACCATAATTAATAGATTAGTAGGGTATTGTTACAAATTCTAATCGATAGGTTCGATCATTACTAATAACAAATAAAAGTGTTTTTTTTATAATTTAATTGCTTAATTTTTATCGTTATCCCTCGTAATCGATAGATTCAATTATAAATAATAACGAATTTTTTAGAGAAGAATAGGCTAATCATCGCAACCAATAAGATGGTTGAAACCCTTTAGCCAAATAAAACTTATTTTTTATTTTAGTTAATCAAATATTCAGATAATCGATTATTACCCATCACGATTAATAGGTTTAATCGGAATGAATAATAAAATAAACTTTTAACATTTATAATACAGTAATTTAATTAAGAAAATTTAGATTTATTATTATATGAATAAATATTAAAAGATAATTAAATAAATATTTGAGTAATTAAAAGAAATAAGAAATTTTAGGGTTTGGATTCAGTATGGCAGTCATTAGGGCTCATGGTATAGGGATTAGGCCTGGGGCGTAAGATCTAGCAGAGTGGGAATCCCATGGTCATATAAAGGGGTGTATGGTAAACCCAAAGATTGGCGCAGCATATGATCAAGGAGCAATGTTTTTCATAAAAAAAATAGGGAGCGAGGGATCGAACCCTCGTCCCTTCGTTACACACGCGTGCACTCTTGCCACTCCAGCTATGTTGGTTAGTCGTTTAAACAATGCAATCAATATATTATATGCAACATCAAAAGACCCAGATGGAAACATGCGCGAAATTTCAAACGCACCAGTCACGCCAAGACACCTCATCGTCTTCCCCAATGATCCCAAAAAAACTGCAAATATTTACTACGATTTTGCTACGAATACATTCGTATCCTTTGCACCTGCAAATGTCAAAATCCACATACGAGCATATAAATGTTTCGCGCCTATCCCATCCTCTTCGTCCAGACTATACGAACCCAACCATGCACTCGTTTTGACCTAATTTTTTCCCTAACAGAAAGCCCCAAATTAAACTCAAAAACCCTAACTTATCTATCAATGGTGAAACATGTGAATAGTGCCTAGAAAGTCAATTAAAGATCCATAAACGTTCACAACACTCATACAAGTCATAATATGCAAACAAATTATCATGAGGATGCATAGATTATTGCCATCGAACCGAAGTTCAGAGTGACATACCTTGGCTGAATGGAGATTAATCTGGGGGTGCTGAAGGCGTGTGATGATCCCAAAAGATTCAGAATGCTCCAAGGAACGTGTAGCAGTGCTCAAACCTCTTTGAAACGCCTCCAATCCTTGAAACCGATTTCGAGTTTTCCTGAAGCATTTTGTCTTCTTGATTGCTCTGCTCAGCCCAAAATTTTAAACCCTTGCTCGTTTGCCTTGTGTATTCTACTTATAGGAGAACAAATTAGGTCAAAAGTAATAGCCCAAAGACCTTTGAATCCAATCTTGCAAAGTTTGGAAAATTTGATTTGGAACTTTTATCAAAACCTTCTAAATTTGTACAATCTCTTTTTCAATCAATATGTCACGGAATTATATTGCCAATTTGTCATAAATATTGATTGGAATTGGTCCATGTGATTTCCTAAACCAAATCTTTGATTTTCTTTTCAATTATATCACTTTAAATCACTTTTTTAAATGAAATAAAACTATATAAAATCAAATAAAAGGTTATAATTCGTGGACAATGGTTTGGATAACTTAGGTAGCTTGTGGACCAAGATTAAGTCATAAAAGGTTAGGCCCATTTACAAAAAATTCCAATTTGAACCTCTTTTATTTCACATTTTGCCTCCAAAATTGCCCAACTTTGACAAGGCATATCTCTCTCAATTTTTAAGATATGAAGGAGTTCTTGGACTTTATGGAAACCTCAAGATGTCCTTTACAAGCCACTTTGGAACATAGTTTTCATTTGGGGATTTTATCTTGATGATATGCCCTTTGACAAAAAATCGTCTTTGGTTGACTTTTTGAAAAGGACCTATAATCTTTTGTACTATATCTCCCAAATGAAGCATTTATAGCCTTGGCTTGTGAGAGACAAAGTTGTAGAGAATCCAATTTCCTTCCAAATAGACTTTGATTGAGGAATTTTTGATGTTCCATGTGAAAGTTATGGCCAGTCAAAGTTTAGTTGACTTTCTCCTATAAAAAACCCTAATTTGAACCTTTTGAATTTGTTCATTTCTGAGTTTTTATTGATGAATCATGATCAACCCTTGATCAAATGATGGATATAACCTCCAATACTTGATGTTGACCAAAAGTTAGGAGTTTTGACTGTATTTTGAACATAATTGACTTTTAGGTCAACTTGGTTGACTGTAGATCATCTGAGCCATTGAATGAGCAAACTTTGGAATTGAACCTTAATTTTTGACATGGAGGTGCCTTGAAACATAATGAACCATGGGGAACTTCATTGGAGACCTTATTTTGTTAATTTCCTCAGGAAGGTACCAAACCCTAGTTTTAGGAGATCCTTGCTTAGGAGAATGCCTTGATGAAACTCTGGAGCTTTGAATCATTGTGAATGGAATATGGAAGGAAAATTTTGGGGTATGACAAAGGTCAGGAATCTAAAAGGGTCAATGAATGTTAAATCTATGGATTAGATCACTGAACATTTAATTGCTGGTCAATCACAAGTGGTTCTTGTGCAAGGTTGTTAGTCGCAAGCGGTGGCTTGTGAAGGAGTCGGTCACAGAGATTTCATGTTCAAGGGTGTTAGTCACAAACTGTGGTTTGTGCAGGGGACAATGAATGTTATATCTGTTAACTCGGATTATTAAACATGTTATTGGGTGTTAGTCACCGGTTGTGGCTCGTGCAAGGTTGTTAGTGTTAGAACAAGAAATGTTCTGATCAATATTCTTAGTTTTGATGATAACATTATGTATGAATTTTGTATAAGACAATGTGGTACTCTAATCCTTTACATTTTCCATTTCAAGAAATATATAAAGAGTATGCACAAATCAACACTCGGAAGCAACTGACTCAGAAAGTTCTAGATGGCTTCATCAGAACATGCTCTGGCAAGACATCAGAAAATGGTCATGCAGAATCAGAACATGAACTGGAAAGCATCAGAAGAATGGAAGTCAGAAGAACAAGCTCTGAAGTTCTGATGGTATCACGCTCAAGCTCTTCAAAGTCAGAAGACAGAAGATGCTCCGTCCCAAAGCTGATGACTCTGACATTCAAACGTTGTTATCTACAAATCTGAGTCCAGAAGAAAGTACAAGATGAAAGGCTGTAACGTCTAATCTCTGACTGACAAAAGGAACGTTAGAAGCTACAAAAGGCAAAGTCAGTAAAAGCAGCAAAAGCAAGGCTCGAGATAGTTGACAAAAGTGTGAAACATTATATGCGGCATTGTACTATTCACGCAAAGCATTGACTGCATCCCAACGGTCATTTCCTCTCAGCACCTATAAATAGAAGTTCTATCCAGAAGCTGAATACAACACTTGCGTAAAATATACAAAAACACTGTCAAATTCAAAAGCTTACGAACTTCATCTTCAACCTCACAAACTCTTTGTAATATTTAGTGAGTGTTAAGTTTAGAACTTAAGAGAAATATCACAGTTGTGATTACAGCTTTATTATAAGCATTCAAACTCTTGTAAACTTTATTTTAAATTGATTGTAAAAGGATTCCTAGAGTGATCAAGTTGTGATCTGTAGACTCTAGAAGACTTAGAGGTTATCTAAGTGGAAAACCATTGTAATCAGTTGGATTAGTGGATTAAATCCTCAGTTGAGGTAAATCACTCTAAAGGGGTGGACTGAAGTAGTTTGGTTAACAAAGAACCAGGATAAAAATCATTGTGTTGATTGTTTTTATCTTCCAAGTTTTTCAGTTACACTTATTCAATCCCCCCTTTCTAAGTGTTTTTCTATCCTTCAATTGTTTATCATTTGGATATTCTGATTCTATTATTGCTAACGTTTCATATGTCTAAGTTGATTCAGAATTTCTGTTAAAGAAAAACAGCTGTCACCAGCTATTCCAGATGATGAACACGTGTTCATTCTGAAGGGACAAACATGCGTGCAGTTGATGAGACGCCGCCCTAGGTAACTGTGCAAATCATTTCAAATATCACGTTATCTCTCCTAACGTCTTTCAACATTAAATGCAAATTGATTCTCTCCATTCTGTAACTGTTAATTCTCAGAATTGTATTGCATTTTGTTTCGCGTCCGTGGATATTTAAACACATTTCATTATCATTTTTCTCTCTTTTCACGCATTCTTCATTCATCTTGTTTATGCATTTCTGCCTCTTCTTCTCTCTATTAAAAAATCCTAAGCTGAAACCAAGAAATCTCAGTAGTGCTTCAATGGCTTCTTCCTCAAAGACTCAAATTGGTTCATCTTCTCAACAACACATTCAAGATCAACAGCAACAACTTCTTGTTGCACAGAAGACGTGTTCTATTCCCTTGAATGAACTAGAAGTTATCTGCAAAATGATTGTTGATTTTGATAACCTTGAAGCACATGATATTCATCTGAAGGAGGCCGTGACCTTTCAAGGATGGCAAGCGTTCTTTTATGGTTTGTGTGGTTTTGTATATCCAGATTTGGTGAAAGAATTCTGGGTTCATACAACAGTCATGCCAAAGGTCATTCTCTCCATCGTTCATGATGAATGTATCTCCATCACAGAAAATCTTCTAAGGAAGTTGTTTGGGTTGGAAACTGTTGAAGGTGTTTTTGAAGCTGTTCCAGGAAGAACAAAGTGGGAAGATATATATGAGGAAATCTACAAGGACGGAAAAGAATCTACAGAAATAAAGGAAATGAAGCCTACTTACATAATCTAGGCTAAGATTCTTCTGGGTTGCATCTACCACAGAAAGGCAACCGTTTCTTCAAATTATGTCAGCAAGAACCAACTATACATTCTGTATTGCATTGGTAAAAAGGAAAAGGTGGATCTTCCGTTCATCATCTTCAATCACATGTGGCATCATGTGAAGGATTCTAGAGATGAATACAGAAAGAAGAATCCAAAGTACAAGAGAAATATCATTCCTTTTGGAAGAATCATCACTGATCTTCTGGTTCAAACAAAAATTGTTGAAGAATCTGGAGAAAGCTGGAATTATATATAAAGGATCCTCATACAATAATTGGAAGCACCATGAATGCTCGTACTCTCAAGAAGATGGGATTAATTGAATCTATTAGTACTTGTCCTCAAGTGAACACTGAAGTAAGGTCCAGAAGAGGTCCTGCTCTGGCTGACTTTGAGCTGTTCTTCAGAAATGAACTTCGAGAAGTGATTGTTCAATACATTGCTATGCACAAGGAAGTAGGTTCTAATTGTGATCCTATTTGGATAAGTAAACACAAACTTGCTACTACTGCTACTCAAGTTCCATAAGTAGTGCAAGAGAAAGAAAGGAGAACAAAAAGAAGGTTAGATCTTCCAACAATTAGTGAAGAAAAGAGTAACGAGAAGGAACAAGAGAAGAAGGAACATAAGGAAGCTAGGAAGAAAGAGAAGAAAGAGAGGAAAGATAAGAAAAGGAAGAAGACAAAGGAAAGAAGAAAGTTGAGCAGAAGGAGAAGAAAAGGAAAACTGTTGGAGAAGGACCTGCTAGGCCTTAGAAGAAGAAACGACCTTCAGGTATTGTAATTTCTGAACCTGGTTATGCTCCTGTTTTAAATCAAATTTTGTATCAACAGAAGCTACCCTAGAAATTCCACCAGAAAAAGCCCCTGCTAAACCACCTCCAACCACCAAAGTTCCTACCCCTCCTCCTTCACCCAAGTCTAAAGGCAAATCTCCTATTCTTGATTCTGAACCCCTTGTTTCTGAACCTATCTTTGAAGCCACACCTCTAAACACCATCATTCCTCCTCATGCCACTATATCCACTTCTCAACCTCCTCCACGTTCCAACTACGCTCATGTAGACACTGCTGTGTTCTGTAATTTCACCTCATCTGAATCCTCTCATTCTGATTCATTCACCAACCTCATGCAAACTTATACCCGTAAACCCAAACCAACTTCGGACCCCGTTGTCTTAGTCTTGGACTCTGACAATGAAGTTGAATCCTCTCAACCACCCTCTTCAGAAACATTATTTGTTCTTGATAGAGTTTCTCAACCATATTCCTTCTCTTACCCAGATAAGCCAATCTCTTCTCTCAATCTTCAAACTCCCATCTCACCTCCCAGAACTAAACCTCCAAAACCTTCTGTTGATGCATGTTTTGAATATTTAAATAACAAGGTCAGAACAGGTTTAGATGCTTTGAAGGTTGCTCATGACTCCAAGCTGGATCATGTAGCTGCTGGGAAGCTCTGGTGAGCTTTTGGTAGAGAAATTCAGGCTGACTTTATGGATCTTCAGAAAGAATGTTTGGCTGCTGCTCCTGGTCCTTCTGGATTCTTTCTGCAGTATGATGATGGCAAGTACTATCACCTCATCACCAACTAGAAGCCTCTGGAAGAGAAGCAGTTTGTTGATGAACTTGAAGAAGAAAATCCTCTGGAAATCGTTGTGTGGAAGCCACATCCATACAAAGTTCTGACTGGAGATTTTCAGGCTTTATTCAACTGGTTCATGGAGAATCCTATGGAAAAGGCTCCTAAATGGTATACCTAGAAGTTGAGTATCCACCAGAACCTGATACTCCAACTGCTCCAGAGAATCTGGCTGAAATTCTTCAAGGCCTAGAGCATCCTGCTGAAGATATTCTTGTTGAGGAAAATCATGAAGACGTTCTAATGGTTAAATTTGATGCAAATCATCCTGTTCTGAATAACAGCTTTGATGCTGCTTCTGCTGAACACTATGAAGGAGCTTCAACAGAATCAAGCAAGCTTGGCTCGTCATCTGAACAAGCAAGATAACACCAACACTGAGATCAAATCTTGGATGAAGACTCAAGAAGAAACCACCAAGAAGCAAGCTGAAGATACTTCTGAGATTAAGAACCTTCTGGCCATCTTAGCTTCTAAGTTTAGCTAGTCGTAGTCTGTCTTGTGTCTTAGTTTGTTTTCTTTGTTTTTTGCATCTATTTGCTTGCATCTGCTTCTGTATTTTCTTCTGATGTTTTATCAATGAAATATTATCTTTTTATTTCTTCACTCTGTGTGTCTTTTCATCTGAATCTTTTATGCGTTTTGATGTTATGACAAAAAGGGGGAGAGATGTGATAATTGAATTGATTTATAATATCAGTTATTGGGCTTAAGTCTCAACATTCATAACAATTATATTGCAAGTTTTCTGTCTTTGATAGTTTTTGCAGGAATGTGATATTCTGGACAAAGCTCAAAATGAGAAGCAAATACATGGGGAAAAACAATTGTGAAGCTCCTAAAAATTTGAAGCAAGCTGAGTGCTCTGAAGCTTCAAGTCCAGAAGCAAGAAATGTTGTGATCAAACCCAGAAGCTCTAATACAAGAAGTCTCAAGTTCTGATGGATCAGAAACATAGAAGACTGAAGATATAAGAGCTCTGACACAAGTGATCACAAAGAGAAATTCAAAGCTCTGCAGCTGTCCAAATGGAAGCTCTGAAGAGAAACTCTGAATGTTTTGAAGTTCTTCTATTCAACGTGAAAGTCTCAACTGAAATGGAAAAATACTCACGGAAGTCTTTTATTTATAAATTCTTCTAGTATTAATTTCAGGGGGAGAGTGTTAATCTCAGGGGGAGACATTTTCACACACTCTGATTATATGCTTATGCTATAACTGTGTAATTGTCTTTGTTCATCTAATATTCTGGATACAAATTCATATCAATTATATATGTTTTTGTCATCATCAAAAAGGGGGAGATTGTTAGAACAAGAAATGTTCTGATCAATATTCTTAGTTTTGATGATAACATTATGTATGAATTTTGTATAAGACAATGTGGTACTCTAATCCTTTACATTTTTCATTCTAGGAAATATATAAAGAGTATGCACAAATCAGCACTCAGAAGCAACTGACTCAGAAAGTTCTAGATGGCTTCATCAGAACATGCTCTGGCAAGACATCAGAAAATGGTCATGGAGAATCAGAACATGAATTGGAAAGCATCAGAAGAATGGAAGTCAGAAGAATAAGCTCTGAAGTTATGATGGTATCACGCTCAAGCTCTTCAAAGTCAGAAGACAGAAGATGCTCTGCACCAAAGCTGATGGCTCTGATATTCAAACGTTGTTATCTACAAATCTGAGTCCAGAAGAAAGTACAAGATGAAAGGCTGTAACGTCTAATCTCTGACTGACAAAAGGTACGTTAGAAGCTACAAAAGGCAAAGTCAGTAAAAGCAACAAAAGCAAGGCTCGAGGTAGTTGACAAAAGTGTGAAACATTAAATGCAGCGTTGTACTATTCACTCAAAGCATTAAATGCATCCCAACGGTCATTTCCTCTCAGCGCCTATAAATAGAAGTTCTGTCCAGAAGCTGAATACAACACTTGCGCAAAATATACAGAAACGCTGTCAAATTCAAAAGCTTACGAACTTCATCTTCAAACTCACAAACTCTTTGTAATATTTAGTGAGTGTTAAGTTTAGAACTTAAGAGAAATATCACAGTTGTGATTACAGCTTTATTAGAAGCATTCAAACTCTTGTAAACTTTATTTTACATTGATTGTAAAAGAATTCCTAGAGTGATCAAGTTGTGATCTGTAGACTCTAGAAGACTTAGAGGTTATCTAAGTGGAAAACCATTGTAATCAATTGGATTAGTGAATTAAATCCTCAGTTGAGGTAAATCACTCTAAAGGGGTGGACTCGAGTAGTTTGGTTAACAACGAACCAGGATAAAAATCATTGTGTTGATTGTTTTTATCTTCCAAGTTTTTGAGCTACACTTATTCAATCCCCCCCTTTCTAAGTGTTTTTCTATCCTTCAGTTAGTCACAGAGTTGTCTGTGCAATGTTAGTCACCGGCTGTTGCACGTGCAATTGTAATAAATTTTGTTATAGTGGATTAAGTCCTTGTTCTCAAGGCGAAATTACCTCGGAAGGGTGGACTGGATTATCTTGAGGGTTTC
The DNA here is from genome assembly GCF_029867415.1 of Vicia villosa. Taxonomy (NCBI): domain Eukaryota; kingdom Viridiplantae; phylum Streptophyta; class Magnoliopsida; order Fabales; family Fabaceae; genus Vicia; species Vicia villosa. Next base: position 251,776 of record NW_026705844.1, on the reverse strand, counting down.
TCAAGTGAACCAAGATATATCTGGTGTTCGTTTATTTATTAATGTTTAATGTTTTCCAGTTATCAGAAGCTCAAAGAAGTTTTTAGTTTCTAAGAAGGCAAACTGCTTCTGAGAAACAATAAACTTCTGATAAGTGAGAGCTTATAGCTTCTGATAAATAGAAACCTCTAAAGCTTCTGCGCGAGAGTTTTAAATAAAGGGAAATTATTGAAATTTGAAAACCCAATTCAAACCCCTCATTTCTTGTGTTTTTCTCTACCTTCAAATAATATGTGTTTTTATGCATTTTCCAAAGATAGAGATTTTCATATTTTGAATTTGATAACATAATTGTTCATGTGTATTAGTCATACACAATTAATAATTCTTACTAACAACATACAACATGACGTCATTTACATACACACTATAATATATGAGAAAAGGGGTGATGCATTGACAGTGTAAAATATTTTTACACTGTCAACCAATCACCACCCATGTATCCAATTAAACCATTTTTTTATTTAAAAAAAACTTAATGACATAGCACATTTATGATTTTCTATTGGATGACAGTGTAAAGTTATTTTACACTGTCAGTGCACTAAAACATGTCATTCTTATAAGAATTAAAAATAATATTTGAAATATTTATAGAAATTAAATATATATCTAACCTTATTATAATAAATGAGTGGTCTGTAAGATATAAAGAAAAGAAAATATCTTAAAAAATAATTTTATCTTTTAGCGAGCAACTAACCTATTAATAAAGTTACCAAATAGTAGTTCAATATATATCAAGAGACAAAAAAATTTTTTTTTAAGATATGAGATATTATATTTTATTATTAATTTTTTGATTAATAAGTTAATTCTTGATGTTATTAGCTATAATATTGATAGAACTTTAAGATGTGCAATGGTAAAATACAAAGAGAAGCTATTATTTGAAAGAAAAAAAATGTTATAGTTTTCTTTGTGTTTGTTTTTGTAAATTATCAATAAATATAGTAGTTAACTTTTTTGGATTTATGATGATATTGATAAAGAATCAAGATGGTTATATATATATATATATATATATATATATATATATATATATATATATATATATATATATATATATATATATATATATATATATATATATATATAGGGAGCATATCAAGTGAGAGCATTTTTAAATGAGAGATGAGAAGAAGAAATATTAACCATTGAATTCATCAAGAGAGAGAATGTTACTACATTAATGAGGCTATTAATTTCTCTCTCTTGATGAATCCAATGGTTGATATTTCTTCCTTTCATCTCTCATTTAAAAATGCTCTAACTTGATATGCTCCCTATATATATATATATATATATATATATATATATATATATATATATATATATATATATATATATATATATATATATATATATATATATATATATATATATAGGGGATGTATCAAGTAGGAGGAATTTTTAAATAAGAGATAAGAGCATCCAATCCTAACCATTGGATTAATCAAGAGAGAGAAATTAAATTATTTATTAAAATATTAATATAATTATTATTTCTCTCTCTTGATTAATCAAATGGTTGGCATTGAATGCTCTTATCTCTTATTTAAAAACCCTCCTACTTGATACATTCCCTATATATATATATATATATATATATATATATATATATATATATATATAGTTAGACGATAGGGATGGTCTAGAGGGGGCTGAATAGACCATCTTTTTCCGACTTAAGAAAATTCTAGCTTTTGAAACGTGATTCACCGGGATCAACTTTATCGTCTTTGAACGATCGAGTTATCGGAGACCGGATATGTGCACTAACCAAATTGGATGAAAAACGGCGAAATATGAATTACGTTTTAACGAATTTATCAATTAACTTGAATACACACTTAATAGACTCTTACTCGCAATGAACCGTTTCACCAAAATTGACCGAAAATTGAATGAGTAATTTTATTGAACACTTGGTGAGCGATCTGCACCAAACTTCAATATTTGTTCAACAATGGATATTTAACAAAAACGAATATTGAAAAGATAAAACTAAGAACGATAAAGAACACGAGATTTGTTAAGGCATTTCCTCTATCGTCCTCGCAGGAGTACGTCTGCCCCTAATTTCAAATGAAATTAGGAAAGTTTTATTTGATTGCAAAATGTTTAACAAGGAAAGAGTTTACCAATCGCCAACTACACACATGCAGTAAAATTGAATACAATTCTTTCCCCCCTTGATTCAAGTAGGAACAAGTCAATGTCAATGATCTTCACCGATCAAGACCCCGATCCTTCCTTTTCAATCCTCTGGATGTAGCAAACTTGATAAGCGAATCTACAATCCCTTAATTCCTTATGCTCGGCTGAATTCATTCCAAAAGCGAAGCGATCGTCAAAAACCTTCAAATCAAACCCTTGATGTAGAAGGAAAAACCCTAATGTTTTATACAAGAAACACCCTCAACAATCTTCACTCGAACAAGACAATTGTCTACCGTCGAACCTTATCAACGCACGTTCCTTACTCCGATCAAAAAAGATGATTATGTGTGATTTTCGATCAATAAGCGAAAGGTTGAAGATGAGAAGAAGCTTGAGTATATCTTTCACGTTTCTTGTTAATTTGCTTGAGAATGATCAATTTGACATATATACCACACCCTTTGCATTAGCCAATTAAACACAACAAAAAACCAGTAAAAATAGCGATAGGTCGACCTGTCCCTCTGTGTAGGTCGACCTATTGAAGTTCTGCACTTGTTTTTGAAGCAAGTATGACACATGCGTCGACCTGAAGGGTCGGCGTGCGCATACCCGAGGTTTCCCCCAAAATTCCATGCGTCGACTTGCAGGGTCGGCGTGCGCATACCCGAGGTTTCCTCAAAATGCCATGCGTCGACCTGAGCTAGCAATGCATCGACGCATTCTGCTCCTACACGACATTTTTGTTAAGTTCACCAAATAGGTCGACCTATGGCAAATGTGCGTCGACCTGTTGACTGAAATTCGCCAAAATCACTTTTCCTTAATGCATCCACTTGATTCATTTGTTTCCACATCAGTTTGTGTTGAGTTCACAATGTTTTGACATCATGAAAATACACATTTGCCCTCTCATACCCCCCCTTTTTTGATGATGGCAAAAATTGTGAATTTTGTCGAGTGTACTAAGCAAATTTTCTTTTTGTTACAATGCCTGATCCCCCTATCTGCTTGCTCCCCCTGTCTTGGTGCATATATTTGCTGCAGTGTCTGTGCTAATCCGCTAATTCAATACATTCTCCCCCTTTGACAATATCAAAAAGAGACAAGCAATATTATACATATATGGTGGGATAATATCATTCAATGTTGATCATAACCAAACCCTTTCGCAATCATAGTCACAAAGCAATCATTCACGTAAAACAATACTTGACGACAATATAAAGTAGGCAACAATAACATAAATAACCAAACACGCAATGAGCACATAGCTCAATGTAATATTCTTACACAAACACATAGCATGGGTGAGAATTGTTCAGAAAATACATTAAAATAAAGAACACAAAACACTTAATTGTTCATAGAGTAAGCAAATGATTCATGCATGAAATGAGACACTAGGCATCATCATCATCATTTCTCTCTAGATCCAGAGGTGGAGGTTGAATAGCATGAACTTGAGGAAATGGATAGTGTTGCATGAAGGCATTTGTGAAGGAGGAGAGTTGGTTGCTTTGCGCGTCAATCATACCATAGAGTGTGTTGTACCTTTGTTGTTGAATGGTGGAGTAGGCCGTAAACTGTTCACCTTGCTCGGTGACACGGGAGGTCAAAGTAGTAAGGCGCTCATTCATCAAATTTTGATTTTCAATTTGTTGAAGGCGCATAGCCTCAAGCAAATTTACAATATTTGAGCCTTCATTTCCAGCACCCACATTTTCATCTTCATCTTCACCGTCATTCTCTTCACCTTCTTCAATATCCATATCATCTTCATCATCACTATTTCCTCTGTTGAGGTCCGCATTGTTTCCTCTTAGAACAGCTCGGTAGGATCCTGAGGCATGATTATAGAAGAATCCCATCATGTTCAAAGTTTTCTTGGTGAACTCTTGGTCAATTGGAATGGACAACATGGGAAGATGTTGAATCCCAATATTTTCCTTGTTCAGTACCCATTGGATGAAGGAGGCATAGCAAAGTGTGGTGCCTCTACCAGATTCTTTCAACTCAAACATCCTCTTCGCAATGAAATGAGGCTAATTCACTCGAATTCTGCTCTTGGCCAAACTAGATATACCTCTTGTTGATCAACACGAGAGTATCCACCTTGCTTAGGGCGGATGATTCGTGCCACAATCCACTGCAAAATTCTATCCACTATGTTCAGTAACCCGGTAGTAGTAGTTCTTGGAAACAAATTGCTCCGAACGATATGATCAGCATGGGGGCGCCTCAACATATTGTTCAAGGCAACATTGTAGTCGAATTAAGCCATCACATTTGTGTCAGTTACAGTTACCGCATCATCACTTAGCGGAAACAGACCGACATACTTCCAAGTGTTGTCGGTAATAGCATATGTAGTAGTGCCCATCTAAAAATTGAAAGAACTGCCATGGAAAGTGCCTTCCATCCCATTATAGAATATCTGAACCAAATTATCATTATAATCATGACTTAATTCTAGAAAAGCACCCAATTTTTGAACTTCTAGCAAATCAATAACCTGTTGTAGATGAAGTCTATGCAGGGTTCCAGTGAATAGTATGCATTGCTTAATAACTTTCCTCTTACTAAAGTTTGACGAGTAGGATTCAACAAGTTCATCAGGAATTAGAGAGAGAGCATTTACCGGTTCCGGTTGTTGTTGAGCTTGAAGGATAGAAAAACACTTAGAAAGGGGGGGGATTGAATAAGTGTGACTTAAAATCTTGAGCGATAAAAATAAAATGCACAATTATTTTTATCCTGGTTCGCTGTTAACGAAGCTACTCCAGTCCACCCCCGCAGAGATGATTTACCTCAACTGAGGATTTAATCCACTAATCGCACGGATTACAATGGTTTTCCACTTAGCCGCAACTAAGTCTTCCAGAGTCTTCTGATCACAACCTGATCACTCCAGGAACAACTGCTTAGTTCACTCCTAAGACTTTTCTAGAGTCTACTGATCAACACGATCACTCTAGGCTTAGTTCACTCCTAAGACTTTCTGCTCAGCCAACTGCCAAGACTTCCTGCTCAGCCAACTGCCAAGACTTCCTGCTCAGCTAACTGCTAAGACTTCCTAGAGTATACTGATCAACTGATCACTCTAGTTCCTTACAACTTAATGTAATCTATTCAAGAGTTTACAAATGCTTCTTAAAAGCGATAATCACAACTGTGATATTTCTCTTACAATTTAAGCTTAATCTCACTAAGATATTACAACAGCAATGTAGTGAGCTTTGATGAAGATGAAGATTCTGAGTTTAGATTTGAACAGCGTTTCAGCAAGTTAATTTGAATTGTATTGGTGCGAAATCGTTCTCCTTGCTTCTCATCAGAACTTCATATTTATAGGCGTTGAGAAGATGACCGTTGAATGCATTTAATGCTTTGCGTGTTCCGTACAGCTTTGCATTTAATGTTATACGCTTTTGTCAACTACCTCGAGCCTTGTTCACGCTGTGTCTACTGACGTAGCCTTTAGTAGCTTTAACGTTCCTTTTGTCAGTCAGCGTAGTCTGCCACGTGTACTTCCTTCTGATCTGATGTTTGTGAATACGACGTTTGAATATCATCAGAGTCAAACAGCTTGGTGCACAGCATCTTCTGATCTTCTGACCTTGAAGTGCTTCTGAGCGTGATACCATCTTCTGATCTTCAGTGCTTCTGATCTCATGTTCTTCTGATGCTTCCATAGACCCATGTTCTGATTCTGCTTCGACCATCTTCTGATGTCTTGCCAGACCATGTTCTGATGTTGCATGCTGAACCATTTGAGACACATCTTCTGAGCGCTGAATTATGCGTACTCTTTATATATATTTCCTGAAAGGGAAATTGCATTGGATTAGAGTACCATATTATCTTAAGCAAAATTCATATTATTGTTATCATCAAAACTAAGATAATTGATAAGAACAAATCTTGTTCTAACAATCTCCCCCTTTTTGATGATGACAAAAACATATATAAATGATATGAATTTGCGATCAGAAAGAGTAGACGGCAAAAGACAAATTACACAGCTATAGCATAAGCATATGAATATGTCTCCCCCTGAGATTAACAATCTCCCCCTGAGATAAATAATCTCCCCCTGAAATAAATACTCGAAGAACTTTAATAAAAGACTTCCCTGATTATTTCGGTAGAGACGATCATATGAGCTTCTGTCTTCAGAGAATCCATAGCTTCTGACTTCTGCTTCCATTGGACAGCTTCAGAACTTGAATTTCTTTGATCTTCAGAACATTCACAGCTTCTGACTTCTGCTTCCATTCAGGACAGCTTCAGAACTTGAATTTCTTTGATCTTCAGAACATTCACAGCTTCTGACTTCTGCTTCCATTCAGGACAGCTTCAGAACTTGAATTTCTGGATCTTTTAGAACATTCACATCTTCTGATTTCTGCTTCCCTCGGATAGCTTCAGAACTTTGAATGTCTACTCACATCACTTCATGCTAGATTTGTATCAGAACATTGTTGAATGTACCAGAGCATCATCTGAGCATCTCTACATCCTGAAATGTTACAGAACAAAAATTAAACGACAAAAGTCAGCATGAACGAGTTAGAACATAAAATGTATATTCAAATACATGATATGTATCAGAGCCAAATGTATCAGAGCATTTTAGGCTAAAAACATGTATCAAAGCAAATAATGTATCAGAGCCATAACATTATGTGTATCAGGGCAAATAGAATTTTGTCAGAACATGAATGTTCAAATTCTATTATCAGTGCTTCTGATTCATTCTTCTTTCTTGCTTCTGATCTCTGAAGCTTGACAGCACTCAGCTTGCTTCAGTTTCAATGGTTTTGCTTCTAGTGTTTGCTTTGAAGATTCACTTCACTTCTTTGTACCTGCAAAACAATATAGAACTTGCAGTTCTTGTTAGTGAATGTGTGGGAGCCTTTACCCAGCAACTGATAGATTTAATCAAATCATTTATCATTTATCTTTCTCCCCCTTTTTGTCATAACATCAAAAAGTATATATAAAAAGATTCAGATGTATAAAACGACAAAAAAAATTACTGGAATGTAAAACACAAAGAAACTTTTTCATTGATAATCAAAAGATATTACAAAAGGTTCCTATGTTTAACAAGATGAAAAACATTCCTAGCAAATACAAAACAAGCAGAAGCAGCAAGGAAAAGAAAACTACAAAGTAGAATTTCCAAAGAGGAAATGACTACAAAAATTAAAAAAACACAAATCGGTCAAGAAACTCAACATAGAAGTTGAGTATATCTTCCCACAACTCAAGAAAGTCTTCTGTCTTTGGATGAAAGTTGATAACAACATCAAAGAAGGATCTGACTTGAGCGGTATTAGAAGAGCCATCCCGAGATGCACAGAGATCTGTCGCCTTTGAGTCATGGAGCTTCAACAGGCTTGAGGTGAATGCTAGGTTTTGAGAGAAGAAAAGAAAAACGAGAGAGAGAGAGAGAAAAAAAATTTTAAGAGGAAAACAAAGAGATAGGAAACCGAAAACCATTTTGAAGAGTATTTAAAGGAAAATAAAATGAAACGAATGATGAAAAGCATTTAATGTTACGTGACGTGAGGAGAGATAATAAAGACAAATGAAGTGACTGGCACAGTTACCTATGGTCGGCGTCCCTTCAACTGCACGCGCGCTTATCCATGAATAGTAACGACAGGTTTACCATCCCGAGATAAAGCGTAACAGCTGTTTTGCTTTACAAGATGTTCTGAATCAACTTAGACAATGAAACGTTAGTAATAACCGAATCATAATTTCTAAACGAATTCAATCAGAACTTCTGATTAAAAAAAATTTCACATTCATTTCAGAAGATACTCATACATGAGAAATTCTCATCTTCTCATTCTGGGCATAAATCCATACTGATGTTCTTCAGAATGAACTTAAACCTATCTTCAGCCAGGGGTTTTGTAAAGATATCAGCCCATTGATGGTCTGTATCAACAAAGTTTAAAGATATAACACCCTTCTGAACATAGTCCCTTATGAAATGATGTTTTATCTCAATATGTTTAGCTTTTGAATGAAGAATAGGATTCTTAGATAAACATATAGCAGAAGTATTATCACAGAATATAGGAATGTTACTCTCAAATATCTGATAATCTTCTAACTGACTCTTCATCCAGAGCATCTGTGTACTACAACCAGCAGCTGCGACATATTCTGCTTCTGTGGTTGATAGAGCAATGGTTGCTTGCTTCTTGCTGTACCAGGAGATTAAGTGACTTCCAAGAAATTGGCAACTTCCTGAAGTACTTTTTCTTTCAATTCTGTCTCCAGCATAATCAGCATCGCAGAATCCTACTAAGTTGTATTCTTTAGATTTTCTGTAAACTAAACCAACATTAGTAGTACCTTTCAGATACCTTAGAATCCTCTTAACAGCAGTTAAATGAGATTCTCTAGGATCCGATTGGAATTTAGCACACAAACAAACACTGAACAGAATGTCAGGTCTAGAAGCAGTCAGATATAGAAGAGATCCAATCATACCTCTGTATAGCTTCTGATCTACCTTCTTACTTACCTCATCCTTACCTAGGATGCATGTTGGATGCATAGGAGTTTTGGCTTCTTTGCAGTCTAGAAGATTGAACTTCTTCAGAAGTTCCTTCACATACTTGGTTTGGTGAACATACGTTCCTTCTGATGTTTGATTTATTTGTATTCCAAGGAAATACTTGAGTTCTCCCATCATGCTCATTTCAAACTCAGCCTGCATAGACTTAGCAAACTCCTTTCCAAGTGTAGCATTAGATGTTCCAAAAATAATATCATCTACATATATTTGACAAATTAAAATATCCTTTTCAAAGGTTTTACAAAAAAGAGTAGTGTCCACTTTTCCTCTAGTGAAACCATTATCTAGAAGGAAAGAACTTAAGCGTTCATACCAAGCTCTGGGAGCCTGTTTCAATCCATACAATGATTTCTTAAGTTTAAAAACATGATTAGGAGACATAGAGTCTTCAAAACCAGGAGGTTGATGGACATAAACTTCTTCATCTATATAACCATTTAAGAAGGCACTCTTAACATCCATCTGATAGAGAATGATGTTATGTTGAGTGGCAAAAGAAATTAATAGACGAATAGACTCTAACCTGGCCACTGGTGCAAAGGTTTCTGTGTAGTCAATCCCTTCTTGCTGACTATAACCCTGAGCCACCAGTCTGGCTTTGTTCCTTACCACTTCACCTTTCTCACTAAGCTTGTTTCTGAAGACCCATTTTGTACCAATTACGTTGAATCCATCTGGTCTAGGAACAAGATCCCAAACATCATTCCTTGTAAACTGATTTAGTTCTTCTTGCATAGCAATTATCCAGTCTGGATCTTCTAGAGCATGATCAACAGAAGTTGGCTCGATCAAAGATACAAGACCTAATTGACAGTCTGCATTGTTCCTAAGGAATGCTCTTGTTCTGATTGGATCATCCTTCTTTCCAAGAATGACATCTTCTGAATGACCAGAGATGAGTCTGGATGATCTTCTGACAGATGGTTCTTCAGAAATACTTAGATCCTCCAGAGAAGCTGTTACTTGATCTTCAGATTCTTTGCTTCTGAGGAGCTCTGCTTCTGATGCGTTGCTTCTTGGCTCAACAACTTCTGATATGTCAATATCACAACCTGCAAAATTATCAACTTGCTTTGGTTTTTCAGAACCAAGCTTATCATCAAACCTGATATTGATTGATTCTTCTACAACCAATGTTTCAGTATTGTATACCCTGTAGCCTTTTGAGCGTTCAGAATATCCAAGAAGGAAACACTTTTGAGCTTTGGAATCAAACTTACCAAGATGATCTTTAGTGTTCAGAATAAAGCATACACATCCAAAAGGATGGAAATATGAAATGTTGGGCTTTCTATTCTTCCACAATTCATAGGGAGTCTTATTTAGAATAGGTCTGATAGAGATTCTATTCTGAATATAACATGCAGTGTTTATTGCTTCTGCCCAGAAATGCTTAGCCATATTGGTTTCATTGATCATGGTTCTGGCCATTTCTTGAAGAGTCCTATTCTTTCGTTCTACAACCCCATTTTGCTGTGGAGTTCTAGGACAAGAGAAATCATGGGCAATACCATTTTCTTTGAAGAATTCTTCAAAGGATTTGTTCTCAAATTCACCCCCATGATCACTTCTGACCTTTATGATTTTACACTCTTTTTCAGATTGAATCTGAATGCAGAAATCAAAGAACACTGAATGAGTCTCATCCTTGTGTTTTAAGAATTTTACCCATGTCCAGCGGCTATAATCATCTACGATGACTAATCCATATTTCTTTCCTCTGACAGATGCTGTTTTGACTGGTCCAAACAGATCAATGTGCAAGAGTTCTAATGGCCTTGAGGTAGAAACAACATTCTTAGACTTGAATGCAGGTTTGGAGAACTTGCCCTTCTGACATGCTTCACAAAGAGCATCTGATTGGAATTTCAGATTAGGGAGTCCTCTGACAAGATTCAGTTTGTTAATTTGAGAGATCTTTCTCAAACTAGCATGACCTAATCTCCTGTGCCAGACCCACTGCTCTTCAGAAACAGACATAAGACAAGTCACCTTCTGACTCATAAGATCTTGCAGATCTGTCTTATAAATGTTGTTCTTCCTCTTGCCTGTAAATAGGATTGAGCCATCCTTCTGATTTACAGCCTTGCAAGACTCTTGATTAAAGATTATATCATAACCATTGTCACTTAATTGACTGATAGATAAAAGGTTATGTGTTAATCCTTCTACAAGAAGTACATTAGAGATGGAAGGAGAGTTACCAGATTTTATAGTTCCAGAGCCAATTATCTTGCCCTTCTGATCTCCTCCGAACTTGACTTCTCCTCCAGACTTAAGCACCAGGTCTTGGAACATAGACCTTCTTCCTGTCATGTGTCGCGAGCATCCAGAGTCCAGGTACCATGACATGTTGTGCTTTGTCCTTCTTGCAGCCAAGGATATCTGCAATAGGAATAATCTTATCCTTAGGTACCCACATCTTTTTGGGTCCTTTCTTGTTAGATTTTCTCAAGTTCTGATTGAACTTGGGTTTAACATTGTAAGCAATAGGAGGAACAGCATGATAATTCTTAATGTGAGTTTCATGATATTTCCTAGGTTGTGTCACATGCTTCTTAGTGTGTGTACTGTGAAAACTTTGTGCATGTGAAGTGTGCCTAATATCATGTGAGTGGCCATACTTGAACTGATCATACAATGGCTTGTATGTAATTTTCATTTCATCAACAGGTTCAAGTTTGTATGGGGTTTCACCCTCATAACCAATGCCAACTCTTTTGTTTCCAGACACAGCATATATCATAGAAGCTAGCTGACTTCTGCCAATACTTCTAGATAGGAACTTCCTGAAACTTAAATCATATTCCTTCAGAATATGGTTTAGACTGGGAGTGGATTTTTCTGAATCAGAAGGAGATCCAACATTATTGGATAGTTTTAAAAGTTTATCTTTCAATTCAGAATTTTCCAATTCAAGCCTCTTTGTTTCAAATTCAAATTGCTTTTTCAGCTTTTTGTATTTGAGACTGATCTGAGACTTGAGTTCCAGAAGTTCAGTTAGACCGGAAACTAACTCATCTCTAGTAAGTTCAGAAAATACCTCTTCAGAATCTGATTCTGATGTAGATTCTGATCCGTCATCTTCTGTCGCCATCAGCGCACAGTTGGCCTGCTCATCTTCTGAATCATCTTCTGACTCATCCCAGGTTGCCATAAGACCTTTCTTCTTATGAAACTTTTTCTTGGGACTTTCCTTCTGAAGATTTGGACATTCATTCTTGTAGTGTCCAGGCTCATTGCATTCATAGCACATGACCTTCTTCTTGTCAAATCTTCTTTCATCAGAAGATTCTCCACGTTCAAATTTCCTTGAACTTCTGAAGCCTCTGAACTTCCTTTGCTTGGTCTTCCAGAGTTGATTTAGCCTTCTGGAAATCATGGACAGTTCATCTTCTTCTTCAGATTCTGATTCTTCAGGATCTTCTTCTCTAGCCTGAAAAGCGTTAGTGCATTTCTTGATATTAGATTTTAATGCAATAGACTTACCTTTCTTTTGAGGCTCATTTGCGTCCAGCTCAATCTCATGGCTTCTCAAGGCACTGATAAGCTCTTCCAGAGAAACTTCATTCAGATTCTTCGCAATCTTGAATGCAGTCACCATCGGACCCCATCTTCTGGGTAAGCTTCTGATGATCTTCTTTACATGATCAGCCTTGGTGTATCCTTTGTCAAGAACTCTCAATCCAGCAGTCAGAGTTTGAAATCTCGAAAACATCTTTTCAATGTCTTCATCATCCTCCATCTTGAAGGCTTCATACTTCTGGATTAAGGCAAGAGCTTTTGTCTCCTTGACTTGAGCATTTCCTTCATGAGTCATTTTCAAGGACTCATATATGTCATAGGCCGTTTCCCTGTTAGATATCTTCTCATACTCAGCATGAGAGATAGCATTCAGCAAAACAGTTCTACATTTATGATGATTCCTGAAAAGCTTCTTTTGGTCATCATTCATTTCTTGCCTTGACAGCTTCACGCCTCTGGCATTTACTGGATGTTTGTAACCATCCATCAGAAGATCCCATAGATCACCATCTAGACCCAGAAAGTAACTCTCCAGTTTATCTTTCCAGTATTCAAAGTTTTCACCATCAAATACCGGCGGTCTAGTATAACCATTGTTACCGTTGTATTGCTCAGCAGAGCCAGATGTAGATGCAGGTGTAGGTATAGTCCTTTCACTTTCATCAACCATCTTTTAAATGAAGCGTTTTTCTCTTCCTGAATCTTTTCTAAACACGGTTAAGTGCTTGCACCTTAGAACCGGCGCTCTGATGCCAATTGAAGGATAGAAAAACACTTAGAAAGGGGGGGGATTGAATAAGTGTGACTTAAAATCTTGAGCGATAAAAATAAAATGCACAATTATTTTTATCCTGGTTCGCTGTTAACGAAGCTACTCCAGTCCACCCCCGCAGAGATGATTTACCTCAACTGAGGATTTAATCCACTAATCGCACGGATTACAATGGTTTTCCACTTAGCCGCAACTAAGTCTTCCAGAGTCTTCTGATCACAACCTGATCACTCCAGGAACAACTGCTTAGTTCACTCCTAAGACTTTTCTAGAGTCTACTGATCAACACGATCACTCTAGGCTTAGTTCACTCCTAAGACTTTCTGCTCAGCCAACTGCCAAGACTTCCTGCTCAGCCAACTGCCAAGACTTCCTGCTCAGCTAACTGCTAAGACTTCCTAGAGTATACTGATCAACTGATCACTCTAGTTCCTTACAACTTAATGTAATCTATTCAAGAGTTTACAAATGCTTCTTAAAAGCGATAATCACAACTGTGATATTTCTCTTACAATTTAAGCTTAATCTCACTAAGATATTACAACAGCAATGTAGTGAGCTTTGATGAAGATGAAGATTCTGAGTTTAGATTTGAACAGCGTTTCAGCAAGTTAATTTGAATTGTATTGGTGCGAAATCGTTCTCCTTGCTTCTCATCAGAACTTCATATTTATAGGCGTTGAGAAGATGACCGTTGAATGCATTTAATGCTTTGCGTGTTCCGTACAGCTTTGCATTTAATGTTATACGCTTTTGTCAACTACCTCGAGCCTTGTTCACGCTGTGTCTACTGACGTAGCCTTTAGTAGCTTTAACGTTCCTTTTGTCAGTCAGCGTAGTCTGCCACGTGTACTTCCTTCTGATCTGATGTTTGTGAATACGACGTTTGAATATCATCAGAGTCAAACAGCTTGGTGCACAGCATCTTCTGATCTTCTGACCTTGAAGTGCTTCTGAGCGTGATACCATCTTCTGATCTTCAGTGCTTCTGATCTCATGTTCTTCTGATGCTTCCATAGACCCATGTTCTGATTCTGCTTCGACCATCTTCTGATGTCTTGCCAGACCATGTTCTGATGTTGCATGCTGAACCATTTGAGACACATCTTCTGAGCGCTGAATTATGCGTACTCTTTATATATATTTCCTGAAAGGGAAATTGCATTGGATTAGAGTACCATATTATCTTAAGCAAAATTCATATTATTGTTATCATCAAAATTAAGATAATTGATAAGAACAAATCTTGTTCTAACAGAGCTCTCTTCCTTGAGGACTTGTGTGAAGCCATTGATGAATGATTGTGAGGATTTTGAGTGAGTGGGAGTTTGAGATTTTAGGGTTTACAGGTGGAGAGGTCGACGACACAGAGAGAAAGAGGAGAGAATGATTTGGCCTTTAGCCCCCTTTTAAATTTAACCTATTTTTGAAATTCTGCGACCGATGCGTCGACCTATGCAGGTCATACGTCGACGAATTAGCTTCAAATTTTTAAAAGTTTTCTTGTGATAGGTCGACACATAGAAAGGATAGGTCGACCTATTTTTGGCATTTTTCAAAAATTGGTTAAATTCAATAAATGTATGCATGAGACTACCAAAATAATCATAAAATATACACACTTATGAACAAGTAGCAAGTTTACCATGTTGATGTATTGTCATGAGAAGAGTCTAAGGTTGAAACGATATTACCTTTACACATGGGAGATAGAGAGATATGCCCTCACATTTATCTTGAATAATCACTTCAACACATTTATGAGAGCATGGATAATAATAATGATAATAAATAGAGCATATGCAACTACTCATAGTTGCAACCTATCCGATATATCAAGGACACCAAGTTCCCTACAAATGTGAAAGAAAGGCTTGGTAGGTAGTGGTTTTGTAAAGATATCGGCAATTTGATTCTTGCTATCAACATGCTCAAATACTACATCACCTTTCTCCACATGATCTCTAAGAAAATGGTGTCGAATTTCTATGTGTTTAGTGCGAGAGTGCAAGACCGGATTTTTGGTTAAATTTATAGCACTTGTGTTGTCACAAAAGATGGGAATATGATCAAGCTTGACAATGAAGTCAAGTAATTGTTGCTTGAGCCATAAGATTTGAGCACAACAATTACCGGCCACCACATATTCCGCCTCGGCGGTTGACAAAGCAACGGAAACCTGTTTCTTGCTATGCCAACTCACTAAGGAGTTTGAGAAGAAGTGACATGTACCACTAGTGCTTTTCCTATCCAATTTGCAACCAGCAAAGTCGGAATCGGAGAACCCAACCAAAGAATAATCACTACCTTTGGAGAACCATAAGCCATACTTAGTTGTACCAATAAGATACCTAAGTATGCGCTTAACAGCCTTTAAGTGAGACTCCTTAGGACATGATTGGTATCTTGCACACATGCAAACACCTAACATAATATCGGGACGAGAAGCGGTAAGGTAAAGTAGGGAACCGATCATACCTCTATACCTTTTTACATCAACCAGCTTACCATGTTCACCCTGATCAAGATTTACCGCGATAGGCATAGGTGTGTCAATGGCCTTTGACTTTGCCATGTCAAAGCGCTTTTGAAGCTCTTGACAATACTTAGTTTGACTCACAAATGTGCCTTCCTTTAGTTGCTTGATTTGGAGTCCAAGAAAGTAGCTTAGTTCACACATCATGCTGATCTCTAATTCTCCTTGCATAAGCTTAGAAAATTCCTTGACAAGAGTCATGTTAGTATACCCAAAAATAATATCATCAACATACACTTGAACCAATATAGAATTCTTTTCATGTCTTTTAATGAATAGAGTGGTATCTACCTTCCCTCTTGAGAAACCTTGATTTATCAAAAATTACTAAGCCGCTCGTACCAAGCTCTTGGAGCTTGTTTAAGACCGTACAAGGCACGCTTAAGTTTATAAACATAATCGGGATAATCAACATTTTCAAAGCCGGGAGGTTGAGATACATAGACCTCTTCATTAATAAACCCATTTAGAAAAGCACTCTTAACATCCATTTGATATAGCTTAAAGTTTTGTGAACATGCAAATGCAATTAACAAGCGTATTGCCTCGAGTCGGGCGACCGGAGCATAAGTCTCCTCATAATCGATCCCTTCCTCTTGGCTATACCCTTGAGCAACAAGACGAGCCTTGTTGCGAGTAATAATTCCGTTTTCGCGTTTGTTCCTAAACACCCATTTAGTGCCAATTACTCGATGGTCTCGCGGAGGAGGGACAAGGTCCCAAACCTCATTTCTCTTAAATTGGTTTAGCTCTTCTTGCATAGCTAAATACGAATGCTCATCGACTAATGCATCTTTGGAGTTTTTAGGCTCAATTTGAGAGACGAAAGAATAATAAAAACAAAAGTTACTTATCCTTGACCGTGTTGTTACTCCTTTTGATATGTCTCCTAGAATGTTCTCCATAGGATGGTCCTTAAAATATTTCCATTCAAGAGGAAGATCACTTTTGTCACTTGGTTTGTCTTCCACTTTCTCTTTAGGTGCTTGATCAACTTCTTATTTAATATTCTCGGGTGAGAGGCAATCTTTATCTTTCTCAAGCTTAGCATCCGGATCCTTAAGTATACTCTCAGTTGAGATACTTGCACCATTAAGAACACTACCTTTTCCGACAACTTTCGGACAAGACTCATCAAAAGAAACATGTACGGAATTTTCAACAATATGTAACCTTTTGTTGTATACTCTATAAGCTTTACTAGATTGAGCGTATCCTAGAAAGATGCCCTCATCCGCTTTTGCATTAAATTTACCAAGGTTTTCCTTTCCATTATTTAAAACAAAGCATTTACATCCAAATACGTGAAAGTGGTTTTCTTCCTTTTAAGAGTTCATACGGTGTTTTGTTTAGAATAGGTCGTATCAAGATCCTATTTAAAACATAGCAAGCCGTATTTATGGCATCGGCCCAAAAATATTTTGGAAGCCCATGTTCATTAATCATAGTTCTCCCAAGTTCTTCCAAAACACGGTTTTTACGTTCCACCACTCCATTTTGTTGTGGAGTTCGTGGTGCGGAGAAGTTATGATTAATGCCATGATTTCCACAAAACTCTTCAAAAAGATGATTTTCAAACTCACCTCCATGATCATTTCGGATGGATACTATGCTAGTGTTCAACTTATTTTGAAATAATTTGGCAAATTTCTCAAATGCGGAGAAGGTGTCACTTTTTCTTGCTAAGAAGATCGTCCAACAACACCTAGAGAAATCATCAACTATGACAAACCCATAATAGTTCCCACCTAGACTTTTTATTTTAGATGGTCCAAAAAGGTCCATATGAAGAAGTTCAAGAGGTCTCGTTGTAGATACAATGTTTTTAGATTTAAAAGAGATCCTCGTTTGCTTCTCCATTTGGCACGCATCACATAAGTGATCTTTGGAGAACTTAATTTTGGGTAGGCCAACTACTAGGTCTTTTGAGACGATTTTATTAAGCAAGTCAAAGTTGACGTGAGCCAAACGTCTATGCCAAAGCCATGAGTCTTCACTCATAGTTGCTAGATATTTGGCCTCGGTCAAAGATACCTCATTTAGGTCAAGCATGTATACATTGTTTACCCTCAGGCCTTTGAACACATCATCTTTCTTATCGTCGTTTCTAATTGTGCAACTTTCTTTTGAAAATGATACCGAGTATCCTTTGTCGCACAATTGACTGATGCTAATAAGATTGTGTTTAAGGCCCTCAACTAGAAGGACGTCAGAGATAGTAGTAGAAGAGGGATTACCTACACTACCTTTACCGAGTATTGCACCCTTGTTGTTATCACCATAGGTCACAAATCCTTTCTTCTTAGCCACAAAGTCATAGAATAAAGATAAGTCACCCGTCATATGTCTTAAGCATCCGCTATCTAGAAACCATCTTTTCTCGGATGGCTCAAGACATTCCACCTACAAATTTAAACAAGGGAAATAGGTACCCAATTTTCATTGGGTCCTTGTGTGGGAGTGAAACAAAGGTTGCTCTTGGGAATCCATTTGAAAATGCCTTTGGGAACCAAAAATCTCCTAAAGCGACATTTTTTAATGGTATGACCCCTTTTGCAACAATATAGACATCTTGAGTTTGAATGGTCATTACATTTGCTAGATTGATCTTTTAACACATAAGTGTATCGTTGATATGGATTTATCATACTATTTTTGAAATGTGATCGATCAATAGCATATATAATTTTAGGTTGTGAAGCCTTGTCTAATTTGGATTTGATAGTTTTAACTTCTTTTTGCCAAATGTGACAAGTTTCACATCCTCCCCATCTAAACCAAGGACTCTTGTCATCTTCGCTTGTGTCTTTGATACTTTCAATCATAGATTCCTTGAGAGTTTCTACTTCCTTTTCGGAATCGGAAACTTTCTTCTCAAGGTATTTGAAAATCCTTTTATTTGAAGCTAAGCATTGAAAGGCTTCCTTAGCTTCATGATGTAAAGTATCAAAGGCATGCTTTAATTCAAAATAAGACATAGCATCAACATTATTATATTTCTCATGACATACAATATTTTTCTTCTTTTGATGTGCCATGAGACATAGGTTGATCGTTTCCTCTTCATCACTCGAGCTTTCTTTGCTAGATGATTCACTATCACTCTCCCAAGAGATATAGGCTCTTCTTCCTTTTGTTTGCTTCTTTTGAGGTTTGCTCTTTGCATTATCTTTCTTAAGCGAGGGGCAATCCGGCTTGTAGTGACCCGGCTTACCACAATTGTAACAAGATCCTCTAGGTTTAGTCTTCTTATTCTCATCTTGCTTGTTAGGCTTTGATTGACGTCTATAGTCGACTAGATTGTTGTCCGAGTGTTTGATTTCATTCTTTCAAAGATACTTATTATAACTTCTCACGAACAAACCCATATCTTCATCCGGACTATCATCCTCGTCACTAGATTCACTATCACACGCATCTTTGGTGGATGACTTTGAACTTGAAGCCTTTAGAGCAATAGACTTATTTTCGGTGTCCCTTGACTTTTCTTTCTTTTCTTTCTTTTCGTGCTTGTTTAGGTTCATGAGATCTTAGTCATGTTCTTCAAGCTTTCCAAATAGAGCCGTGAGATCCAATGTAGAGAGATCGCTGGGTTCTTTGATTATTGTGACCTTAGGTTGCCATTCCCTACTAAAACATCTCAAAACTTTATTAGTAGCTACAGCATTGGGAGTAATGTGTCCCAAAGTGTGTAAACGATTGATAATATGAGAAAATCTCTTTTGCATTTCCGTAATGGTTTCACCTTGCTTCATGTGAAAGAGATCAAACTCTTGCGTCAAAGTATTGATTCTAGCTAGCTTAACATCATTAGTTCCTTCATGGACGACTTGTAATGCATCCCACATTGCCTTAGCCGTTTGGCAATGTGATACGCGAAAGTACTCATCGACCCCTAAGGAAGCTATAATCATGTTTCTAGCTTTCCAATCATACGCGTAATTCTTTTCATCTTTTTCATCCCATTGTGCTTGAGGTTTAGGTATGGTAACGCCTGCATCGTTGGTTATGGTGATAGCCATAGGACCATTGACGATGACATCCCAGATTTTTCTATCAACGGAGTTGATATGAATGCACATACAGTCTTTCCAATAACTATAGTTTTCTCCAGTGAAAACAGGCGCTTTATTATACACCCTTTTTGTCCGCTCTCCATTTTCTAAAAAGTTATATAACAAGCACTAGATGAACCGGTGCTCGTGATACCACTTGTTAGACGGTAGGGATGGTCTAGAGGGGGTGAATAGACCACCTTTTCCGACTTAAGAAAATTCTAGCTTTTGAAACGTGATTCCCCGGGATCAACTTTATCGTCTTTGAACGATCGAGTTATCAGGAACTAGATATGAGCACTAACCAAACTGGATGAAAAACGGCGAAATATGAATTATGTTGTAACGAATTTATCAATTAACTTGAATACACACTTAATAGACTCTTACTCGAAATGAACCGTTTCACCAAAATTGACCCAAAATTGAATGAGTAATTTTATCGAACACTTGGTGAGCGATCTTCACCAAACTTCAATTTTTGTTCAACAATGGATATTTAACAAAAACGAATATTGAAAAGCTAAAACTAAGAACGATAAAGAACACGAGATTTATTAAGGCAGATCCTCTATCGTCCTCGCAGGAGTACATCTGCCCCTAATTTCAAATGAAATTAGGAAAGTTTTATTTGCTTGCAAAATGTTTAACAAGGAAAGAGTTTACCAATCACCAGCTACACACATGCATTAAAATTGAATACAATTATTTCCTCCCCTTGATTCAAGTAGAAACAAGTCAATGTCAATGATCTTCACCGGTCAAGACCCCGATCCTTCCTTTTCAATCCTCTGGTTGTGGCAAATTTGATGAGCGAATCTACAATCCCTCAATTCCTTATGCTCGGCTGAATTGATTCCCAAAGCGAAGCGATCGTCAAAAACCTTCAAATCAAACCCTTGATGTAGAAGGAAAAACCCTAAGGTTTTATACAAGAAACACCCTCAACAATCTTCACTCGAACAAGACAATTGTCTACCGTCGAACCTTATCAACGCACGTTCCTTACTCCGATCGAAAAAGATGATTATGTGTGATTTTCGATCAATAAGCGAAAGGTTGAAGATGAGAAGAAGCTTGAGTATATATTTCATGTTTCTTGGTAATTTGCTTGAGAATGATCAATTTGATATATATACCACACCCTTTGCATTAGCCAATTAAACGCAGCAAAAAACCAGTAAAAATAGCGATACGTCGACCTATCCCTCTGTGTAGGTCGACCTATTGAAGTTCTGCACTTGTTCTTTAAGCAAGTATGACACATGCGTCGACCTGAAGGATCGGCGTGCGCATACCCGAGGTTTCCCCCAAAATTCCATGCGTCGACATGCAGGGTCGGCGTGCGCATACCCGAGGTTTCCTCAAAATGCCATGCGTCGACCTGAGCTAGCAATGCAGCGACGCATTGTGCTCCTACACAACATTTTTGTTAAGTCCACCAAATAGGTCGACCTATGGCATATGTGCGTCGACCTGTTGACTGAAATTTGCCAAAATCACTTTTCCTTATTGCATCCACTTGATTCATTTGTTTCCACATCAATTTGTGTTGAGTTCACAATGTTTTGACATCATAAAAATACACATTTGCCCTCACACACACACACACACATATATAATTTGCTTGAGAATGATCAATTTGATATATATACCACACCCTTTGCATTAGCCAATTAAACGCAGCAAAAAACTAGTAAAAATAGCGATAAGTCGACCTATCCCTCTGTGTAGGTCGACCTATTGAAGTTCTGCACTTGTTTTTTAAGCAAGTATGACACATGCGTCGACCTGAAGGATCGGCGTGCGCATACCCGAGGTTTCCCCCAATATTCCATGCGTCGACCTGCAGGGTCGGCGTGCGCATACCCGAGGTTTCCTCAAAATGCCATGCGTCGACCTGAGCTAGCAATGCGTCGACGCATTGTGCTCCTACACAACATTTTTGTTAAGTCCACCAAATAGGTCGACCTATGGCATATGTGCGTCGACCTGTTGACTGAAATTTGCCAAAATCACTTTTCCTTATTGCATCCACTTGATTCATATGTTTCCACATCAATTTGTGTTGAGTTCACAATGTTTTGACATCATAAAAATACACATTTGCCCTCACACACACCCACACACACACACATATATAATTTGCTTGAGAATGATCAATTTGATATATATACCACACCCTTTGCATTAGCCAATTAAACGCAGCAAAAAACTAGTAAAAATAGCGATAGGTCGACCTATCCCTCCGTGTAGGTCGACCTATTGAAGTTCTGCACTTGTTTTTTAAGCAAGTATGACACATGCGTCGACCTGAAGGATCGGCGTGCGCATACCCGAGGTTTCCCCCAAAATTCCATGCGTCGACCTGCAGGGTCGGCGTGCGCATACCCAAGGTTTCCTCAAAATGCCATGCGTCGACCTGAGCTAGCAATGCGTCGACGCATTGTGCTCCTACACAACATTTTTGTTAAGTCCACCAAATAGGTCGACCTATGGCATATGTGCGTCGACCTGTTGACTGAAATTTGCCAAAATCACTTTTCCTTATTACATCCACTTGATTCATTTGTTTCCACATCAATTTGTATTGAGTTCACAATGTTTTGACATCATAAAAATACACATTTGCCCACACACACACACACACACACACACACACACACACACACACACACACACACACACACACACACACACACACACACACACACACACACACACACACACACACACACACACACACACACACACACACACACACACACACACACACACACACACACACACACACACACACACACACACACACACACACACACACACACACACACACACACACACACACACACACACACACACACACACACACACACACACACACACACACACACACACACACACACACACACACACACACACACACACACACACACACACACACACACACACACACACACACACACACACACACACACACACACACACACACACACACACACACACACACACACACACACACACACACACACACACACACACACACACACACACACACACACACACACACACACACACACACACACACACACACACACACACACACACACACACACACACACACACACACACACACACACACACACACACACACACACACACACACACACACACACACACACACACACACACACACACACACACACACACACACACACACACACACACACACACACACACACACACACACACACACACACACACACACACATATATATATATATTGGGTTTTTTTTACAAATGATTTTTATAGTATAATATAATTTAATTCAAAAATAAATTTTTTATAACAGTTTTAAATTAAAATTTAGTTTAAATAGATATTCTTTAAATGTTATTTTAGATATTTATCATTTTATTGAAATTTTTTTTGATATCCAAATTATAAAAAAAAAATTAGCTAAATTTTAAGCTATTTCAAATAGATTTTCATAAAAAGCATTTTTGAAATACAAGTTTTTGAAAAAAATTGTGATTTCAACTATGTTTTGATTTTTTTAATGTATGTTTATGTTATATAATGTTAAAGTTAGTGTTTTAATTGAAAATTGAGTAAAAATAAACTTATAGTATTTTAAAAATCAATTTTATAAAATTTATTTTTAAAATTACAAAAAAAATTATTTTTTAAATCTAAAACAAAAATGCGTATGTAGTATAAAGAGGACAATTTACTGGTTACTAATGGTGAATTTGGAAAGTAATTTGAAGGAGTGGCTAAAGCAAAAGTGGTTCAGAGGCATGTTGAACAAAATTCTTTTGGTTTAGCACCAATGACCCTCGCTTATCCTGATTATGTATTTCCCAATTCTCTCTGTATGTTATTTAAATTCAACTTTTATGAATTTATTATTTCTTCACCAAAATGCATTTTTATTTTGTTAATAATGATTATTTTGATATAATTATTAAATTGTTGGACGAACAATTTAATCTTCGCATATAATAGATATAATGGAAAATAAAATTGGATTATGTGTTATATGATGCCACATCATCTTATGATGTGTTAGCTTATTTAATATTTAAATAAATATGCTTATGATATCTAGATGTTAGTGGTACGTTAATTGATGCTATTTTGTATGACTGTGGGTTTATACACACAACTCTTTTGATTTATGTGTTGATTGATTATCATATTTGTGAGATTCAATGTTGTTTCTTCAAATTTTGGGTAAAGTAAATTTAATTTTATTTGTAGAAATTAATTTTTAGGATACATAAATCGATTTATAGAATAAACTTTGATAAACTTAAAATACAAATTTAAATTATCAATTTTTAAGATAAAAAAATCAATATTTAATAGGATGGTCCTTTGTAAATCTTAAAAAATTACGTTTGAATAGTGTTTTTTCTGAAGAGGATTCTGTTTGGGTTGATTGTATGTCTAATGTTGCCTAAATTCTTTAATAAAGAAGGAAGTTAAAAAGTAGCTATTTGAGAAGTCCCACATTGCTTAGTGTGGTGAAGCAAGAGGGGACCAAGGCTATATATTGGACATAAGTTCTTTGTTTTTAGATACACCAACCAAAAAGCACTTTAAGCTTATATTTTTAGTTTTCTTTATTCTCTTATGCTCTTGTATTAGAGTGTTGTGAGATTTAGTTTAAATATTTGCTTTCTAAGAGTGTGGGTGTACTAAGGGATTGAGGTGAGAGTAGAGAAGTCTATGTGTTGTAAAATTTTCACAAAGTAATAATTCTCTGGTTGTCTATTTAGACAACGGTCGTGGTTTTTCTCCGGTTTTGGAGTTTCCACGTTATATTCTTGTGTTGGTTGTGTTCTGTTTATTTTATTTATTTTCTTCAGTTGTGTTATTTCCCAACAGTGGTATCAGAGCTTCGGCTCGATAAGATATCACAATTCTTAGTATTCTCTGTGGTTGCAGCATTGTCTGATCTTCCTCATGAGAAAAGAATTGTGATATTGTGAAGGTGCTGAAGAAGGGGTGGTACTGTGAAAGTGTTGTTTAGGGAGGTTCTGGC
The DNA here is from genome assembly GCF_029867415.1 of Vicia villosa. Taxonomy (NCBI): domain Eukaryota; kingdom Viridiplantae; phylum Streptophyta; class Magnoliopsida; order Fabales; family Fabaceae; genus Vicia; species Vicia villosa. The sequence goes on along the minus strand of NW_026705844.1, from coordinate 227,028 downwards.
TAAGGAAAGACTTGGTATTTAAGCGTGTCCGTTGTGACCCACCTCTCTTTCCTGGGAACCTACCTGGTGCACGGTTTGCAGTCTGCGCGCAACTACTATGTCTTATTCAAGTGCTATGAAGTTTGACATAGAGAAGTTTGATGGAAGAATCAACTTTGGCTTGTGGAAAGTACAAGTCAAGGATGTGATGATACAATCAGGATTACACAAGGCGCTAAAAGGTAACACTTCCAACATGGAGGCTGACAAGTGGGAGGAACTAGATTTGAGAGTTGCGAGTGCAATTCGTTTGTGTTTGGAGAAGAATGTTCTCGCGAATGTGTAGAATTTGTCAACAGCCAAGGAACTCTGGGAAAGGCTCAAAGGGTTATATTAGGCAAAGGACATCTCAAATCGTTTGTTGTTAAAGGAGCAATTCCACACTTTGCGCATGGATGAGGGTACAAAAATCTCTGATCATCTTAGTACTTTGAATAATATTGTTCTGAGCTTGAATCTATTAAAGTTGAGATTGATGATGAAGATAAAGCGTTAAGGCTATATATTGGACCAAGGCTATATATTGGACCTAAGTTCTTTGTTTTTAGATACACCAACCAAAAAGCACTTTAAGCTTATATTTTTAGTTTTCTTTATTCTCTTATGCTCTTGTATTAGAGTGTTGTGAGATTTAGTTTAAATATTTGCTTTGTAAGAGTGTGGGTGTACTAGGGGATTGGGGTGAGAGTAGAGAAGTCTATGTATTGTAAAATTTTCACATAGTAATAATTCTCTGGTTGTCTATTTAGACAACGGTCGTGGTTTTTCCCCGATTTTGGAGTTTCCACGTTATATTCTTGTGTTGGTTGTGTTCTGTTTATTTTATTTATTTTGTTTTCAGCTGTGTTATTTCCCCAACAGATTCCAAAAAAAATGGTAGAGATGATTAAGCGGTGATTCATACAATGAAGTAATGGTTAATGACAATATTAAATGAAGAAATTAATGGAAAATCATACTTATTGAGTAATGGTGTAGAAATTACTCCCTCCGTTTTTTATTATAAGTCGTTTTGGAAAAAAACTTTGTATCTTAATATAAGTCGCTTTACAATTCCAATGAATAATTAATGCTATTTTTCCTGTTATATCCTTAAATATTTATTATTCTCTCTCCTTTCAATTATATAAATTTATCTTCCACATGTCATTAATGAAGAATAATTTTGTAAAAACTTTCATAATTTCTCATTTTCATACAACAATTATTATTTTTCTTAAACTGTGTGAAAAGTCTAAAACGACTTATAATAAAAAACGGAGGGAGTATTTTACTACAGGATACGAGAAATCGGTTTATGGAAGTCAAAACAATAGCATTTTCTAAGGATTATAGAAATTGATTTTTAATAGTGAGAAATAGATTTCTAGGCGAACAATAGTTAATAAGTCTTACTAATTCATGCATGATAAATAATTAAGTGTATCTAGGCTAAATTATATTATTTAGTGGATGTTGTTAATATTTAAGTAATTAGAGACGTTGATCAACAATGCTTGATAACAATGCTTGATGACAAATGTTAGGTTTAATGATGCTTTATGATGAGTATTATGTTTAATGATGTCTGAAGACGTCTGTTTCGTTGATGATGTTGTTGATTATGTATCATATGTCCATTTTATGATGATAATGTGTTCAAGTATGTCATATCTTATTAATGGTAAAATTACACCATTATGACATGTGAGATAAACTCAAGTCACAGTATTAACTGAATGTTGTTTGAAGATTATCGTGGTTATGGTATGAATCTCAAGTTTTTAAATTGATTCTATACGGTCTTAACAATAAAATTCTTATTAATAATAAAATTCTTATCAATAATAATAAAAAAAACAGCAGTAAAATCTTATTACATACACAATACAAAAAAAAAAAAATGAAGTAAATAATAGAATATTCAAGAGGCCGGTAAGGATCAAGAGAAAAGACGAGCGAGCCTACTTGAAATTTTGGCATTATAAACACTAATAGCTTTTAGATTTCTATTTTATCGATAAATGTCATGTATGTTGCACATAAATTACATGTCGAAGGGTGGGAGAAGGGGGTCGTGAGATAATTGATGTAGATTGATAAAAAGAATTTGAAGGGATATTGGTAGAAAGTTCTTACATGAAAGGAATGACACCCCCTAGAGTTTTTGGTGATACTTAAAGGTGAGAAAAACACAAAAAAATAAGGATTTAGATTGGATTGATTAATTAAAACTTTTTTTGGTTTGTTTCAAATAAAAATCAAGTCAATCACAAATATTGAATGATAAATAAATAAGATAATAGAGATTAACACATCGAGTTTATCCTAATCACACCCTTAACTCGAAGATATGTCTTTCATATAAAGAGATTCTCACTATAATCAAACATATTACAATATCACTAAGATACTTCCTAGTTCAATAGGCCTATTAATTAGTTTTCTTAAACAAAAATAACTGATCATGTTCCATTGTGGAACCAAGATTGGATGCGGTTGATGAACTAAGGATTCCAAACAAAGGGTACTTATCTTTGATACGGTGGCTGATGTGTCCGCAAGCGCACGAAAATATCGAAGTAATATAAAAGATTGTCGAACCCTCAGAGACCAATGTCAACCTACTGTAATCTATCGTCGCTTTGTAAACCTAAGACTAATGAATAATTAATTAAGGGGAAGCTAAAGGTAAAACTAAACTAAACTACAAAATAATACTAAAACGAGGTCAGGATATGATTTCCGCGTTCCTGAAGGACTTATAGAAAACGGGTACTAATTACGACTATAACTTAGTTCAGTAGAATTTACCAACTTAAAGACTCCGCCTCACGCTCTCGCAGTATTAAATAAAACCATATTTTCTAATCTCAAGATTTTGCTCTCGCTCGCCCGGTAACTAAGAAATATATTTTGAAAGCCAATAATATCCTAAACGCATTTAAAGCGCTCTCGCTGTATTTAGATTTGTTGCCTGATTTCCACTATCCGGTTCGATCCCCACGTCCTCGCAGTTTCGGCTCTAACCTTAATTGATTTCTCACTCTCCTGAAAAAATCGTGTTAAATAACCTCTCACTTTCGTGACAAAGCTATTTAAATTAGACTTGGAAATTAAAACCAAAACATAATTTTAATTATAAGTTCGTACCTATTATTTTCTATTGAGTCCAGTCGATAACGACGGTCCTCACACACCGGACTCAAAACTATTTAGCCGGACATAGTGACAGAAACAAATAAACAATTTTGGGTTTTCAAATTAGACGAGAACATAGTAAACGATTTAAAAATATTTAATATAAGGCTAGACATAATTAGGAAATTAATTGAAGACAGTAAAATAAACAATAAAATAGAACTTGTAATTAAATCGGTACTGGAAACAAATGCTGAACTGAAATCATAATACTGCGCCGTCAGGCTTTGAATCAATTGCAGAAATGAATGAAAAAAGTAAATCCTAAAAATAGTTTGGGAATAGTCCCCCAATATGGAGAAATATTCCTTTTTACATAATATAAACTACTTGCTCTGAACTCTCGTCAAAATCTGGGTAAAAACGGCCGACCCTCACTTCGTTGATTTAGGTTGCTTTTATACTGTGAGGGTGTAACTGCTGAAGGGGAGAATTTAGGGGAAAGTGGAAGCTTGCAGTTGCTTTGCTGAAGACTCGGTTGAAGTTGCTGATGAATCGTTGGAGAGAAAACGTTGGAGAGTTTGTGCTGAATCGTGGAGAATCTGGAACGAGTCACCTAAAACTACGCTTGTGGTGGGGGCCACAACCGCAAGGGACGGGCGCCCCTTTTTTCTTTCTTTCTTCTTTGTAGTGAGGGGCTTAGGGGAAGGGGCCCCATGTAGCAAGGATGGGCGCCCCCACTTCTTCATTCTTCATATTTGTTATCTTCACGTGTGGTGCTTGAGGTGGGGGCCCCATGGCTAGAGGATGGGCGCCCCACCTTATTTTATTTTTTTTTCTTCTTCTTCTTGCAATTTAAATAATGGGCCTCCAATACGGGCTTTTGCATTTCTTCGTTTTTTCACCGAATAATCCTTTGAAAAATACTTTATTTAACTTCTTTTTAATCGAACTCGGGAAAAATTGAGTACCTGAAATAAAATGAAAATACCAGTATAATACTAAAATAAAATAATATAATTAATATAAAATAAAGACATAATTTATGTTAATTGAATCAAATATACGATATATTTTCGTGTTATCAGTGGCGCATGGGTGGACCTGCAAAATTAGCACTCTAATGCTCAAGTCAGTTCAAGATCCAAAATGGCATAGTAAAAAGTGGAGATCATAAAATTTATCTTGCTTCCCGTGTGAAACTATTTTATACCTTAGTTCAAGTGGGGGTGGATTTGAGTTGAATGAAACCTCATTTATTTGGGACGTTGGTCGTCCCATAATCATTTCCCCCAAGGCTTGAGAGACACTTAAGGGGTCGGGAAGCCTTTGAAGGTGAGAGAAATAGAAGAAAGGTGTGAATTGGGTTGCACAAATAATCTTTTTTGCAATTCAAACAAGAGATTAACAAGTGAATAAAAATATATTAACACAATTATTTTTATTGTGGTTCACTGTTAACGAAGTTACTCCATTCCATCCGTTAAGGTGATTTCGTCTTCTTAATAAGGACTTAATCCACTATAATCAAAGTAATTACCGTCAACCACATTCACCACGGCCAATGTCTTCTTGAGACTCCTAACTAGCATCTAGTCTCTCAAGGAAACAACCGCAATAAGCTTATGATCAACCTTGCTGACAATCCCAACAAGTTCACCTGATCCTTATCTTGAAACCACTATGATTGCAGTCACAGTCTTCTCGAGGCTTCTGATTAACACCTAGTCCCCCAAGGAATCTAATCAACTACGTTGATTACAAGTGTGTATAATAAGATGCTTCTAATAAGCAGATTGCACAATATTTAAATACAGCAACACAAAAGTATTGATAAGCAAGATATGAATAAAAGATCCTTGCTAAAACTACAAAACTATACAAAAAAATTCTCTAACAAAGTTTGTGCAGCACTTTTGTGTAGTTTTGTAGAACATATTCGTTGATTTCAAATTCTTCCAACGGCTTCCTTTATAAAGAAGGATAGGTCTGTTGGATGGTATAATAGGAAATACAAAGTACAACTGAAAAGTCCCCAACGGTCATTGTGGGAATGGTAGATAACAAGTACAGGTTGGACTGTTCTTACGCCACCCTATAAGAGTAGAGGTCACAGTTTACGTTTGTACTTTTATGCTTACAATCACACGCAAGTCATCCTTGATCTTCTAATTCTTCAGAGGCTTCTAATTGTATGTTGATTGAAGCATGTTGTAGATGATCAAAACTTGTATCTATAAAACCTAAATTTTTTAGTCTTCAGAGCCTGTTTAGCATAACCTTGTCTTAAATGTCTTTTGCACTTGGTCTTCAGAAGTGATGTCTTCAGATCTTCAAAGCTTGTTTTGCAGAACTTCGTCTTCAAAGCTTTAGAAGGCCTCCAAAGCTTTCTTACAAAGTCACAATTAGAAGCTCTTGTACTAACGTTCCTTAGAACTATTGCAGAAGTAGAATTCCATAATCTTGACTGTAATATAGCACTAGTATTCTTCCAGAGTATTTAGTTCAGAACCTGATGACGTCACACACCTTCTTACCAGAGTCATAACCTGCAAGGCAAAATTCACACACTAGAAAGAAAACTGTTAGTGTATACAATTCTTCTTTAAGATAATGATCCACTGTCGCGCGCGGATCAAAAATGAGTATTTTGAAAACGTAATATAGCGACAATGACTCGAGTCGTATCACAAGTATTCTTGTATTCTTATTAACTAATATAAATAAAATTGGGGGTTTATGGTTTTAGAATCAATTTGTAAAACATAGTAAATAAGTGATTATCAAAACTAAGCTAAACAGTTAATCTATTGATTCAGGTTCCGACTTATCATCGGTTATAATAACACCATTCCTTAAACGGCTTCGATCCTATTCGATTATGAGATTAATCAGACAAGCGCTTATAAAAATCATACAAGTTATGTTCCTGTTTACCGAATTAAGCAAACGGTTAAGAATATGACGAGTTAACGAATTAAGCAAATGATAGCACGCAATTAAATTTAGGAACATGCATACGATCGAATTTAATCAATTTTATCCTATGAACAACAATCGAATTAAGCAAACAATTGTAATCAAATTAAGAAAATGATTTCATAGAAAAGAATTGAACAGAAATCGAATTTAAATTAGTATTAGAATAACCTTAAAGCAGTGGAGCCCATAAGCAGCAAGATTTGCCTTCCGGGAATTAGTTCTTCATTCTAATCATGAAAGCAAAAGTAAAATTTATGGAAGAAAAAAAAAGGTAAAAACTACTATAGCATGGCTGAAACCCTTATAAACAAAATAAGGGTTTCCACACCTAACTCAAATTGGGTCAGAAACATAACCCAGACCCATAACAAATGACCCAAAACTAAATAAAACTAATGATGCATCTTCAAACGAAATTCTGGAAAATATGCACTCCGAGTCTGACTTTGACTCCAAACAAAATTTGTAGCTCTTTCTCTTAGCTTTCTGTCGATTATTAGAACGCATCGATCTGATTCCCGGAGCTCCAATTATGATCGTGTTAGTGCAAACTGCTAGAGCTGGAAAATAAGTACGAAAATCAAATAACAATAAAAATAAACTCAAATATAAAAACATAATAAAATAGAAAAATAAACAAACCAAACCATAGAAATTCCTAAGTGCAAACATAAAGGAACGTGTATCAAAATGCACTGATCAGATAACATATAAAGTTATCATCAAAACCTAAGACTAGATGCATAACCAATATAGTTCTTACAATCTCCCCCTTTTTATGATGACAAAACCATGTATTTTGATAGAACAATTTATACTGGGTAATTACCATAAAACTCAAATTCAGAAAAGCTAACCAGCTCCCCTGAATTTGTTAATACTTTAAAATTCATTTAAGCTTGTTCAGAGTCTCTCCCATGAGCCCAAGACTCACAAAATAAATTTTGAAGTACAAAATGAACTATGGAGAATGAATACTTCTCCATTGACGTCTCATCAGAGTCTGAATAGAGTTTCCTGGTCTTCAACTCAAAATCCTGCGTACTATCATAACACTGTGAGTAACAAAACCTAGATTAGTTATTGTCTTAATGCCAAGCATAAAAATTATAAGAAGCTTGATCACACACCAGAAGGTGCCAATCAACACATCATCAAAAGGTTCAGCACCTGAACAATTTCATGACAGATCACGTCTTTTGACCATGCCTTAGCTATGTCTTCTGAGCGTGTCTCGGACCATGTCGTAGAGCATGTATTCTAACCATATCTTAGACCGCATCTTAGAATATGTCTTCTGACCATGTTTTCTTACCATGTCTTTAGAACATGCCTTTAGATAATGTCTTTTAGCCCATGTCTTTTAGAACATGTCTTCTAACCATGTCTCCAGAAGGTTCACAACCTGTGAAATAGTACCAGAGCAAGAGTAGACTTACTACACTTCCATAGATGTCTCAACTTCTAAAGTATCAGAGTTTGGTTCTTCAGAACCTTGGTCACAACAACTTTCAAAAAGTCAACGACTTCTGAACAGTTTTGTAAAGCAAACAAATAAACGTTGCAAATGTACACATTTAATTTTCTTTCAGATAGTTCACAACTTCTGAACAAAATGTTGAGTTATAGATTACCTTTGACTTATTTCCTGATAGTTTTCCAACTTCTGAAGCATCAAAGTAAAAAACACCATACTTTCAGAAAGTTCACAACTTATGAACAATAGGTGTTATCAATACAAGATCACCTTACTTTCAAATAGTCCACGACATCTGAAAGCAAAGCTATCTGAGTTTGATTTAACCATATTTTCATAAAGTGCACAACTTCTGAAACATATGTTGTATTTGAGCATATTTATATTGAATCAGAGTGAGCGTGCGGAATATCATAGCGTAGGTTCACAACCTCTTTTCTCGTAAAGTTTGTAGCTTATGAACACATAATAGTGTCATAACATAAAAAACTTTCATAGAGAAGTAGAATATCAAATTAAGATGCGTTTTAGATAGTTCACAACTTCTAAACCAAGAAATCATTTCTAACAGATGCTTTAGCCCATTAGAGCATCTTAAATGCATCTTGATATTGATTACATCTGTTGACGCCAATATCCGAATCCCGTCTTCGAACGTATATTCCTTAGGATCTTCTAATGCCAGATGGTCTTATACCAGATGATGATCTTCTGATAGCTAGCCAAATAATCTGTCTTACACCTCCAATGTTTCTCACATCTCTTCCTGAAATAACTTGTTCATCACCATCTAGTACGTTACGCAAAAATTATTCAAAGGATAGGGCATGAGGTTATATTGGTTATTAGCATGCTCGGTCATGAACGTTGTTTTTATTCAGTCTGGTTCGAACATGGGTATCTAAGTGTACCAGGAATAAGCATCCATAAAAGGTAGGAGCTGATATCTGGTCTTTCATTGTGCTCATAATAGTTTCTCATGTGGAAATATAGAAAAAAGGTTTGTGTTAGCCTAGAGACATTCAATTAGGGTGTACCTCACTTCCAGTGGAAGCCTGAATCCTATCTTTACCGATTCGGAAGGGTTGTCTCAATATTATGGAATCCATATCTTAACACGGTAGGGAGAAAGATTGTACTACGAATGGTGGCTAGTGGTAAAGTAATGTATGGTTGTATGTGCTCTCTTTACCACCACGGGCTACCAGCTGTGGTAAAAACATAGTAGTGTGTAACATACCGCAACAGTTATATTAAACAACTATCACTACTACAAATAATACATTTTATAACGCAACTTTCACCTCACTAAAAAAAAATTGAGGCGTAAACCATAGACGCGTCACATTTTATTTTTTTGTAAGTACCATATTTTCTCTCGGTTGAGCTGGCAACCAAAATAAAAGTATTTAGAGGACATGCCTTCGAATCTCATCAAGTATATTTTAACACTTTTTAAACTTTTTTTATAACTTATTACCTTGGTTTTGCTAAAAACCGAGGGGTAAAGTATTTACAGGACACGTCTTGGAGTCCCGACAACTATATTTTATCACCTTTTAATTTTTTTATGACCTATTACCTCGGTTTTACTGAAAATCAAGGAGTAAAGTAGCTAAAGGACACGTCTTTGAATTCCAACAACTACATTATATCAACTTTTAATTTTTTTAAAATTTTTTATGACCTCTTACCTCGGTTTTTCTGAAAACCAAGGGGTAATGTAGCATGTTTTGTTTGTTTAAATTTTTTTTTACTTATGACCAAGTTGATGAAAAAATTAAATAACAAATATTAGCCATCCATTTAAAAGATAACAATGGTCATTGTAATACCCCAATTCTACTCGATCATTTAATCGAAAAATCAGAGTATAACAATTCCAAAACATACAACTAGGATATCACATTTAGTCATTTAAATCCTCTATGGCATACACGCCTTCATCATAGATACATAGCACATGTAATTAAAACGGACAAATTATAACATTTAATTTAATCCTCAAAATCACTTCATCAAATAAAATTAATCTTGCAGCGGAATTCACAAAACTTCACCAAAATTCAGTTTAATCATCATAGCATCTTCGCAAATTTACTTTAAGTTACAAACCAAAGCAAAACGTCACTAAAAATTCAGAAAACAAATAATTAAAGAAAACACGCGTTTGTCCCCCCCCGAGTGCTATGTATCAGAGCGGCAACCGACTCGACTCATGGCGGCTAATATTCACTCACTGCCATCACCTGCACATTACCAATATAAAGGCAACGGCGAAAACAAGTAAAGGGTGAGATATCAAACAATATAAATGAAGTTATGATAAACAATATGCTTACGATTTAAGTCACAATATATCTCAATTCACATTTTCCGCCAAAACGGTTTACAAATCAAATTCACACAACGTCACAACAATTCAAATGAATGAGACACGACAAATGCAAATGCATGTGGTTTACAGGGCTTCAGCCCCCAACGCCGATTGCCAATAAATAGAGGCATTTCAACAGGCATAAGCCTTCGTCACTGTTCGCCAAATATAGGTCGTCACCAAAATATGCAACCATGCCACACAAATGAGAGGCAACATTCACAAACACGTCGCAAAATATCGTCATACAGGCATTCGCCTATATCCCCAAAATTATCATTAATCATCGATAAATTATTGTCACTTTATGTTCCTGCAATTTCACAAACTTCGCAATATTTCACAATATTCATCACATCAAAACATCGCCAAAACGTCACCAAAATATGGATACCAAATTAGTCCCGGTATGTTAAAGGTTTATTTCCTGTCACTGATATACTATTTAATTGTTACTTTGCTGCTACTAAGAGTTTGATCTGCTACTGCTAAAAGAAGTTGTTCTGCTAAATACTAGAATTATGTTTCCCTCTGTCATTAATTATTCATCTACCACTCTGCTATTTCATTTTACTACTGTTAGTACATTCCCATTGCTTAATTGAATCTTGCAATTTAATTATAATTAGTCGTGAGAGGTACTAAATTATGGTAATGCAGGTGCTTAATTACATGTACTCAATTATGTGAAAAGCATACTAAAGCTGGTGTACATATTCAAATCAATTAAGTGGAACTAGTATAGTGGACATGGGACCACTGTCCCAATTCAATTACCAACCGTCCCTTTGGGACGTCCTAAAGGGCGTCTGCCCCTTCTCTTAGGGCCGCTCGTCCCACTTCCAATGTGGGGTCCCCCACTTTTCCTCTTCACCAAGGAACATTCGTCCCTGTGTTAAGTGGCCCACATTCCTAAAAAATTTCTTTTCTTTTCCAGACTCAGTTTTTATTTCGGTATCAGTATTCACTCAAAAATGATTTCCAATTTCAGAAAATTTTATCATCACAACATCAAAACTCATTTACATCACAAAAAATATAATCATCTTCATCGATCACAAATTCGATTTGTTCCAAATCACAGACATCACAGCATCAAGTAATAATCACATAACAACATAATTTTTCATACACTTTCCAGTATAGCAACACAACAACATCACACAATTCAGAAAATCAACTGAAAACACAGAGATAATATGATTCCCTAAACCCACATAAAATCTATCATACCCTCGTTTATAGAGCAAGAACCCCACCCTTACCTTTGGATCAAAGGTCGCTCTAAATCGTTCCGGTTGAAAAACCCCAAAAATTGTTCTGCTATGAAATTTCTCGAATCTCTCTTCTTTTCCTATTTCTCTCCTTTTGCTACTTTCCAATTGCCTCCAAATTGTGTTTTCTGAGTTTGAAACCTAGGTGGTACTACTACATCACTATTTCTAATTTGGGCCTAACCAACATGCACGTACATAGTACTACCAAATTCGCCCATTTACTTAATTAAAGTATACCCCCTTAACTCTTAATCTCAAATTCTCAGTCTAATCTTAATTACTCGAAAAATTCCCAAAACGTCAAATATTATTCTAATAATATTTCTAATACTAAAAATATTGAAATTTACGATTAACTATCGACCCGCTATCCCGTAACAATACCGACTTGGTCGCTCAAAATTTGCCAAAACTCGATAATTACTATAATAATCCAAATTAATAAATTGAAATACGGGTGTTACAGTCATGACATTATCAACTCATCAATCCACAATTATCCATCTTGGATGCAAAGTACTGAAATTTAAACTTAACATAATGAAAACAAGAGAAGGAAAATATTTCAAGGTTAGTTTCTTAATATAATCTTTTCTCTTGTAATTCCTTGTTAAAAATGTTTCATATTAGTTGTAGATATATCAAGTCAAATGTTTAATATTGTTGTTGTTGTTGATATTTAGTATTTAACGATTCTATTGATTTTGTTTATTTGTTGTTGTTGTTGTTCAGATTTAATGTTTAAAGATTCCATGGACTTTGTTGTTGTTGGTATTGGTGTTGTTGTTGTTTTTGTTGTTGAGATCTAATGTTTAATATTTGTTTATTCGTTGTTGTTGTTGTTGCTGTTCAGGTTTAATGTTTATAGATTCCATGGATTTTGTTGTTGTTAATGCAATTTAATGTTTAAGGATTTTATTGATTTTGTTTTTGTTGTTGGTGTTGTTGTTGATGATGAGGAAGATTTATAAGTTGTTAACAAATTTGATATTTTGCAGATTAAAACATAAAAAAAAAAAGCATTTTAAAATTAAAAATCTTTAGAGAGGACTTTTGCAATATATTATTTACTTTGTAGAAAAAATTAAATGTGAAGGAAATGATAACCGAAGAACTAGAAGCATTGAATCAAGTTCTAACCATTAGAGAGCAAGATGCGAATAATAGGCTTCTAAAGCTCGTAAAACATTGATAAGTATAAATTGTTTTCTAAAATAACTTAACGACTCATATTGTAATTTTATAATTCAATTTGGGTTATATAGTCAATAAAGTGTTGGAAAAATATTCAAACCACATATGATACAATAAAATCATCTTTTATGACATGCTGACTGAATGTAATGAAAGCTGCAACGTACAACAACATAAAAAGTTTATAAAAAATAACATACCTTAAACAACATACAACATAACTTAAGATAAAAAATCAACAACAACACTACACCTTAAACAACATAGAACTTTTATCAACAAAATCATCAACAAGGTATAACTTTTATCAACAACAACATACATTAAACAACATACAATTTGCTCAACAAAAACAAAATCATCAACAATATACAACTTTTATTATCAACAATATACCCTAAACAACATAAAACTTTTATGAACAACAACATACCTTAAACAACATACCCTAAACAACATAAAACTTTTATCAACAACAACATACCTTAAACAACATACTAAACAACTTTTATCATCAATAACATATCCTAAACAACATAGAATATTTATCAATAAAATCAAAATCATCAACAACATAGAACTTTTATCAACAACAACATACCATAAACAAAAAACAACATAGCTCTACAAAAACAAAATCATCAATGCCATACAACTTTTATCATCAACAACATAGAACTTTTATAATCAACAACATAACTTGAACAACATATAACTTTTATAAAATAAATGTGAAGAGGAAGTAAAAGGTGGAAACGTCTATGTACCTGAAATGTGAGGAAGAAGTGAAAGAAATGTGTTTTGTGTAACACCTTTTATTGGTATGCAATTGTTCATGGAGTAAGGCATGAGAGAGTGGTAGGGTTTGGTTAAGAGAGATACGAGTGTTCTGTCCTGAAAGAGAAAAATTTCCCATAAATATAAGTTATACTTTTCACCATAATTGATAAAAATGACCATGATTAAATGCAAGTTCATTTCATAACGATTGCTACTCCAGACCGTGGTGAAAGGTAGTTTAATTTTAATATAAATAATAAGATTATAAGTGACACGCCCATTTTACAATAAAAAAAAGAAAAATTATTGATATTGGGATTTGAAGGCTGTATGCTTTAACATATCACTACTATTATTATTACTAGTGGGATACTCGTGCCTTCACACGGATACTGGTATCGTACACGCATTTGTTCCCCAAATATAATAAAAATAAAATAAAAGAAAAATTAAATTGTTTAACAAAAAAAAAAATATTTTAAAAAAAAGATAATAAATCGATGCCTATAATTATTTTCATATATAAAATATTTGAATCAACAATACTTTTTGTATACAAAATTGTTTAATCAAAAAAGTTTATTATTTTTAAAGAGATGATAAATTAGTGTCTATATATATATATATATATATATATATATATATATATATATATATATATATATATATATATATATATATATATATATATATATATATATATATATATATATATATATATATATATATATATATATATATATATATATATATATATATATATATATATCAATAATATATTTATTCCCGTCTATAAAAATAATAAATATTATTTTTTTCCCATTAGTTATAAAAATATTTTAATCAATAGTACATTTAGTCCCGTTTATAAAATTAACTGTTTAAAAATATTTGAATCAACAATAAAAAAAAATTACGTATAAAAAAATATTTACATCAATAATAAAATTTTAAATATTGATATTTTAGTTATTTAAAGTTAGTAATAAAAATCTTAAATAGACAAATAAAAATCATAGATTAAGTAATTAAAGCAAATTCTTATTAAATTTATTAAATTTGTTGTGTTGTATCATACCGCACAATAGCTTACTTTTCTCATCAATTCTTTTTTAGCAAGAAAAATCATATTTAAATTTAAAATTTATAAATTTTAATTTAAAATTCTTTTTTTTTTAAGGTTTAGTCAAGTCTATTTTAAAACAAAATCAAACACACTGAAATCAATTATACACCTTTAAAATTATTTTTGATTTTTTTTATGAGGTGAGTAAGAATAAAACAAAAATATATTAGCAAATGCAACCCATTTATTATTTTCTAAAAAAAAAAAGTAAAATAGCTATTTGTATCATGTATTCATTTATATTATTATTGACAAATATTTTATATTTTTATTATATCTTTTATGTAACGATACAAATACCATACTATTAAATAAAAAAACTAAATTACATTAAAATGCATGATTTTGCTTAAAGAAATATATAGATTTTTGATCCGTTGAATAATACATAATAAATAAATAATAGTACTAAAAAATTTAAAATAAAAATGTGACAAGACATATCAATATCACTGATACAAGTAAATAGCTCTGTCATGCTATAATTAAATAGCGTAAATAACTCTGTCATGCTACAATTAAATAACACTGTCAAGTCTAATTTCTTGAAAAAACACTATTATACCATTATAAAGTAATTTCTAGGTTCTTATTTCAAAGAAACAAATGTTTACAAAGTTCATGTAACAAAAAAGAAAACATATTTTAGACTCACTTATTTTTGTTTTAATTTTACCCCTAAAAATTTCATACGAAACACAATTTTTTTTACTCAATATATAGCATATACATTTTTTTACACTTAAGTGATAGTTTACGAAAAAATTGAGAAATGTTTGTCTTAATATACATTAATTTGATAATTATATTATAACAATATTGATTTTTAAACTTCAAACATCAAGATAATCATATGTTATAAATTATAATAATATGCACCCTGTAACAATATTGAATGGTAATTGTTACAAATATTATAATATTGACTCACCTTTATTAGTTGGTAAATAGTACTATAAAAAAATCTAGGCATTAATAGTAGTAAACATAAAATCAATTTAATAATAAAAAAATCTTAACATTATCCATCATTAAGAACAAAACTCAAGTGGACAAATTATATTGGCAGCTTGAGAGAAATGAGAGGTTCTCTGTTCGGAGTGCTTATCGATATTGTATTAATGAGGCCATTGATACCTCTCATCTCAGGATTGAGGAAAGGTGGAACCTGATATGAAATATAAAGACCTCTCCTAGGGTAAAGAATTTTTTATGGCGGCTTTGTAGGAACTGTGTGCCTACTAGAAGGAGACTTTTAGATAAAGGAGTTAATTGTTCTTCTAGCTGTGTTGGTTGTAGGGATGGTGAAGAAAATAATTATCATCTATTTTTCAGTGCCCGAAGAGTATTGAGTGTTGGGAAAAAGTGGTTATATGGCCTATTCTGCAGCAGTTGATTAATAATGGAGTATTATTTGCTTCTATGATCTTTTCTTTCCGGCAGGTATCAAATCAAGATCATCAGGCGGTTTTCTCAACTACCTTATGGAGTATCTGGAAAGGTCGTAATAATCATATATGGAATCAAGTTGAAGATTCATCAGTCACCATTTATAGTTGAGCCTCGCACTTGTTGGCGGGATGGCGAGATGCCTAACAATTTCGAACCAATAACTCGAATCCAGATCCAGCGACAACTGTTACCAAGTGGAATAAACCTACGGTTGATCGTTTCAAATGCAACATTGATGCTTCTTTCTCTCATAATAAGGTAGGCATTGGTATGTGTATTCGAAATGCTGAAGGTCATTTTTTTGTTGCTCGCACAGAATGGTTTTCGCCTTGTACTGAAGTTGTTATTGGAGAACCTTTAGGTCTTTTGGCATCTATCAAATGGGTTAATGGTCTTAGTTATGATAACATAGATTTTGAGTTAGATGCCAAAAATGTGGGGGATAGTGTTATATCTCCAAAACCAAATGATTCGGACTTTGGTGTTGTTACTGGAGAATGTAATTGTTTGTTGTCTCTCTTCTTTAGGAACTCTCATGTTAAGTTCGTTAGGAGACAAGCCAATGAGGTTGCCCATGCTTTGGCACAGGTGGCTCCATCTCTAGCTAGTTTCCATAATTTCACTGTTATACCAACATGTATTCAGAATATTATTATTAATGATATGAGTTAATCTTTTTACGTCAAAAAATAAAAAAAGAACAAAACTCAAATAACAGTCAAATCTTCATCCTATCATTCTACATCAAGAACATATTCAGAAAATGACCAAATCTTCAGTGTTCTTTATCCATCATCAATAACATACCCAAAAAAACCCAACATGCTTCACTAAGAACAAACCCAGTAAAATTAATCCTATCTTCATTTATCTCCATCTTTCTTCAACAACAAACTCAGAAAAACTCCAATTTTCTTCTCTTCTCACCCAGTTGTCAATAATATACATGAATATTTGCATCTCATGTTCATCCTTCTTTTGTCTGATAATATACAGTTTAATGTTTGCATTTTACGAGATCTAAAGTGAGTAAGAGAAAGAAATATTATTATTTTTTGGGAAAAATGATGAAAAAGTATGGGTATGGAGGAAGATTCTTTATTAGAAGAAAATGAAAAAATTAGAACATGTTAGTTGTAGGAGAGAAGTTTTGCAGAAAATGAGTTTGTAGGAGAGAAAGTTTGTAGAGAATGGGTTTGAGATAAGATTTTAAAAAAAATTGGAATGGCAGGATAACTTGTTTTACAGCAACATCTGAAAGTAACTTACAAATAAGCAGAAAAAGACATTTAGAGAGAGATAAGGAGAGTAATAAGACATTTAACTTTTTCAAAAATCTAAAAGGAGGTGAAAAGTTAAAAAGGTTGCGTGTTGGGAGAAGTTGGCATAGGAAAAATATTATGTTGGTTAACAGAAAAGTAACTTGTTGCATAGAGTGAGAAGTGATATGTGAACAACAAACTGTGCTGGTACAAAGAGAATTTTGCAGCATTGGGAGTATTGATAAAGTTATAGTTTGGTTACATTTTAGTTGTGTCTAACAGTATGCAATGTATGTTGGGCTTGGGTTAGACAAACATGACAAAACCAATAGTTTAAATTGATCCAAATTCTGATTGTAGTTAGGAAAAGTATTTTTTAGACACAAAATAACCCCAAAACATTGAGGTTTTATTTTTTAAGCAAATGACATAATAGAATTTTCCAGGTACATTTGTTTTCTTATTTTATAGATTATAGACTGTAGTGAAATGCTTTTTAGTAAAAGAAATAAAAATTTAGGCGCCTAAATAAGAGCTATTACTTCAGTTGACATAATATCTAAGTAATGTCATGTTAGGTTAGGTGTATTTTATAGTAGTGTCACTAAGATAGATGGACTTAAACTCACCATCTAGAACAGGTCAGACTTCATTAGAAAGAGTCTTGTTTGATTGTCTCTCTCTGGCTCATTCCTAGATTGGACTTTGTCTCTGATAGATTTGATTGTTTGGATCTCTCTAGGAAGTAAATCCAAGATTGGGAGTGCATTTATTTTGCATGTGTGAAGACTTTGTCTCCTCGGCAAGAATTTGTTTGTGGTTCCCTTGAAAGTTGGATTTATTTCACTACAGCATTATTGCAAATACTTTTAGAATTATTACCCGACAACAGGTGATGGTCTCTTATTTGAGAAGCTTGTGTGTCCTGGGGTTTCCTTTTGGGTGGAAAATGATACTCTCTTTGGAGCACTCTGTTAATTCCCAATGAAATTTCCCAGATGTTATTCCTTCCAATGGATGGTTGTTCTCTTTGATATGATAGAGATAGTTCATTGTGAAAATTGTTATTTATTCCAATGGATGGTTGTTCTCTTCGATATGATAGAGATAATTTATTGTGAAGATTGTTATTTATTCCAATGGATGGTTGTTCTCTTTGATATGATAGAGATATTTTGTTGTGAAGATTGTTATTTAGTCCAATGGATGTTTGTTCTCTTCGATATGATAAAGATAGTTCATTGTATAGATTGTTATTTATTCAAATGGATGGTTGTTTTCTTTGATATGATATTGATAGTTCTTTCTGAAGATTATTATTGATTCCAATGGATGGTTGTTCTATTCGATATGATAGAGATAGTTCGTTGTGAAGATTTTTATTTATTCTGATGGATGGTTGTTTTCTTTGACATGATAGAGATAGTTCATTTCGAAGACCTTGCTGCAAATGGTTACCTTTTGAGGAGTTTTCTTACTACCCTTTCCAAGTAGAAGACTTGGTTAAAGAAGAAACTGAGACTCGTTCGCATCTTATGACTAGAATGAGGATTATTACCCTTTCTAAGTAGAAGGCTTAGTTAAAGAAGAAGATGAACCCTATTATTTGAAAGCCTATTTTTGGAGTTGTATCATATTTGTTTAAGCTATCATTTGTTTGGTAGTTGGTGATATATCTGTTAGAACAAGATTTGTTCTGATCAATATTCTTGTTTTGATGATAACAATGTATATGAATTTTGTATAAGACAATGTGGTACTCTAATCCTTTGCATTTTCCATTTTCAAGAAATACATAAGGAGTATGCACAATTCAGCGCTCAGAAGCACTGACTCAGAAGGTTCTGGATAGCTGCATCAGAACACGCTATGGCAAGACATCAGAAGATGGTCAAGCAGAATCAGAAGATGGACTATGAAGCATCAGAAGAACATGAGATCAGAAGCAGAAGCACTGATGTTCTGAACGGTATCACGCTCAAGCACTTCAAGGTCTGAAGACAAGAAGATGCTCTGCACCAAGCTGAATGACTCTGATATTCAAACGTTGTATTCACAAATCTGAGTTCAGAAGCAAGAACAAGATGACAAGCTATTAAGTCTAATCTCTGACTGACAAAAGGAACGTTAGAAGCTACAAAAGGCAAAGTCAGTAAAAGCAGCAAAAGCATGGCTCGAGGTAGTTGATAAAAGTGTGAAACATTAAATATAGCGTTGTACTATTCACGCAATGCATTAAATGCAACCCAACGGTCATCTTCTCAAACGCCTATAAATATGGAAGTTCTGATCAGAAGAAAATATCCAACTATTGTGAAATATACTGAAACGTTGCTGAATTCAAATCTCTCGAACTTCATCTTCAAGCTCACAAACTCTTGTAATATTTAGTTAGTGTTAAGCTTAGAACTTAAGAGAAATATCGCAGTTGTGATTATAGCTTTCTAAGAAGCATTTCAATACTCTTGTAAACTTTATTTTACATTGATTGTAAAAGGTTCCTAGAGTGATCAGTTAGATCAGTAGACTCTAGAAGACTTAGAAGTTTTCTAAGTGGTGATTTCCTAGAGTGATCAAGTTGTGATCAGTATACTCTAGAAGACTTAGAGGTTATCTAAGTGGAAAACCATTGTAATCAAATTGATTAGTGGATTAAATCCTCAGTTGAGGTAAATCACTCTAAGGGGGTGGACTGGAGTAGTTTCGTTAACAACGAACCAGGATAAAAATAATTGTGTTCATTGTTTTTATCTTAAGAGTTTTTAAAGTCACACTTATTCAACCCCCCCCCCCCCTTTCTAAGTGTTTTTCTATCCTTCAATATCTTCCACCTTTGGAGTCATTTACCTTGCTTAGGCTGCCACTTGAAAAATCATGAAGCTCCATTATTGAGTTTTTGAGTTCTTTCATGAAGAAGATGAAGATGGTTTTGTGTGAAAATTTGAATTCTAGACATGTTTTAATACTTGTTTTAATGGAAGTGTTTTTTAAACTGGATGTATCACCACCCACACGCCCCTGGCCATGCACCCCTCCCTTTATTTATTATTTTCTCTTGTTTTTTTTTGTTTTTTTATTATTTTATTTTTCACACTTAAATTTTATAGGTTGGTTTTATTTTCCCTCAACATGAAAATGATAAAAAAAATATTTTATTTATTTTATTTAGTATTATTTATTTATTTTAACTATTGTCCTTTTATTAAAAAAAATCATAAAAATATGTTTTCTTCTGGACCTAGTTTGTATGTTCTTTTAATACTTGTTTGGTACGACCTTTTGATGATACTTTGATATTAATACGCCTTGATCCTTTTTTTCCATGCCATGAATCAATTGAATCTTATTCTTTTAAAAGTTTTCAAAATTATGATAAAAATATGAACATTGTTTGAAAACCATAATTCATGAAAACCCTAACATTTTGGTTGATTTAAACTTGATGCTTCTTTAAATTGTCTTTAGGCTTGTTCATATGCTCTTAAGTGATTCCTTGTCATGATTGTTTGAACTTGTTCATACTTGACTTATACTTGATGCATATCCATACTTGATTGATGCTTGATGCTTATCCATACTTGATTGCTTGATGTTTATACCTTGTTAAGTCATAATATGTCCACATGTGTATATTCTTTCAACATGATATTTGTATCCTTTGTATGAGTTTACTTGTGATTATCTTGACATGTTTACATGGTTGAAGACTTGTTTATTCTTGAGTTATGTATGATGATCCTTTTAGGGTTTCTCCTTTGACATTGCCATATTCATATGATTGATGTTCTACCTTATGGGCTTGGGATATTGTCTTGACAGTGTCACATGATTGATTTACTTTTGCTTATGCTTGATATGTTTTGACCATGATATTATATGCCACATCTATTGTATAATTCTAATGTTTGATATGATGTTACTTGAGATACTTTGTCATGATATTGCTTGAGATGTTCACATGCTTGCTTGATCCCACATTAATGTTGTTTGTGTTTCCAATCCAAAGGAATGGGATAGTATTGGCTAACATTGTCAAGGTACTCACCCTATTATGTTTACTTATTTAAACTTTCTCCTATGCTTTGTATTTCTAAAACTTAGCAATTTAAAACTATGCTTTGTATTTCTAAAATTGAGCATCCAAAAATCTTTGCTTTGTATTTCTAAAACTTAGCAATTAACAACTATGCTTTGTAGTTCTAAAACTTAGCATCCAAAAACATTTTTTTGCCACTTTGGCTTATCTTTTAAAAACTCTTTTCAAGGAAACTACGACGCTTTGATCATTCATTATACAAAGAATGTACGTAGGCATAAGATTCTTTGAAATATTTCCAAGCAATTCTTTTCTTATATCCCCACTCTTTTTATAAACAAAATAATAACAATTTTAAACCAAATACACATATTTTCAAAATGATGAGGATACTAATACCTTCCTTTTTCATAATCCACCCCAGTACCTAAAATGCTGTTTAGTTTTATTAGTTTTGTTTTAAAAATTTATTTGGGTTTTATTTCTCTTTTTTCCCTATTTTCTTTGAAAACAATAAAGCCATATGAGTTGGGTCAATCAATGGCTTAGTTTCAAATTTTCACTGCTACAATATCCTAACGCATCTCTTCATACATCTCTTAAGCTTATAGCACCTTCATAAATGTGGTCATTAGTACCACATCAATACACCAACATTGATGAATCACCCATATTCGATTTTATTGTGAGTAAACCTTTACAAAGTTCATACTTTAATGCTTTTAAGATCTATTACTTATTAAAATATCGAAAACGATTTAAGAGACTTGTGTAATAGGATATCCCAAAGCATGTCAACCCCAAATATGTCACGAATAATCCTCTAAGAAATTTCACACATTATTATATATCTAGGTTTAAAGGTTTAAATTTTTTGGCAAATTATTCATTTTGGTCCCTTAACTATACCCTTAGGTTCAGATTGGTCCCATGATTTTTTTTCGTATCACATTGGTGTCTTAACTTTCAAAACGTTTCATTTTAGTTCTTTTTGTCTAACTAGCAACCAATTTCAAAATTTTTTCGTCGCTAATTAGATAAAAAGAACTAAAATGAAACATTTTGAAAGTTAAGAGACCAAAGTGACACGAAAAAAAAATTAAGGGACCAATCTGAATCCAAGGGTATAATTAAGGGACCAAAATGAGTATTGACCATATTTTTTTTTATCCTAGATGTTAGTTTTAGAATTCATTTTGGTCTCTAATTTATAAAAGATTTATATTAGTTCATTAACTCTTTAAATTGTATTATGTTAGTTATTTTTCTTCTATTAAAGACAAATTTAGCGACGAATTTCTTAATTTTCAGTTATTAATTAGACAAAAATTACTAACATGATATATTTTGGATAGTTAAGAGACTAATATAAATTTTTTAAACTAAGAGACAAAAATGACTAACTTGACGAAGGAGTTATTTTCTGTCTTTTAAAAACTGAACTGGACAGGTCAGTCGAACCAATCGAATCGAGAATCGAAGAGGTCACTGGTTTGGTCTAATTGTTGGACCAAGTAGGCTATTTAACCGTGTGAACTAATAAAAACCAGTAAAAACTTGAGAACCAACGGTTTTGGAAAATTGGATGGTTAATTACTTGTTTTTTCTCAAATAAAACGACGTCATTGTGATAATTTTTTTAAAATAATAAAATTAAAATAGAAGTATACTTTGTTCAAAACTTATTGGGAAAAATTTTCTCTCCTTAAAATTAAATTTATTGGACAAAATATTTTGTTATTAAGTTTATGTTGCAATTAGGTTTTGTTCAAAATTTATTTCGATTTATGTTTTGCACTATTTTGTTGTGTGTGATGACTATACTTATAACTTGAATTTCAATAATGAATTTGTGAAATTATGATATTTTTAAATTTTGTAGTTATCGTGATATTTTTTAGAGACCGAGTCATCCAGTTCATCCGGTTTAATAATTATATAGTTTTGTTATAGAGACCAGTTTCTTCAACATAGTTATCCGCTTTAGTGTCATACAATTCGACCAATAACCCAATGATTCGATCAGCGAACCACTGACCCAATACCAGCAGTTTAATGATCGGTCCAATTTTAAAATGATCAGTCACTTTTCTAAGGAAATATTACATAGGAAGGTAGATAAATTTTGTGAAAAATTAAAATAACAAGTTTTTAAAAAAAATTACAAAAAACAAGATTTTCAAAAAATTTATCTAGGTTATAAGGTTTGGGGGTGCGCAACACATAGGAGCCACCCTCAAGGCACCTAAATATTAAAAAAAGAGTGAATGCGCCACCTGGGGTGGCGCCTATGTTGGAGTAGAATTAGGTTTTTCCCTAGGTGGCGCCTATGTACAAAGTTTGTACATATGAGCCATATGGGATGGCTACTTTTGTTAGGGTTTTTATTATAAATATACCCCTAATCACCCTTCATTTTCCCCATATTTTCTCCACCATTTTCTCACATTCTCGCCGATTTTTTTGTCATGGAAGGCTTGCCTATTTTTAAGAGACATAGGCATGTTTATTTCTCAATTGTGAAACCTCCAGTTAAAATAATATTTTGGAACATTCATTCCATGGACCATCTGAAGAGGACGTCGATGTGCTGGTTAGACGGGGAGTACGAAGTTAGCGAAAGAATCAGAAAAATTTAGAGGTTGAGAATGAGCACGTCAATTATCACAGAAGAAATCAAACGTTGGTGTGATGAAGTTAAGAATGACACTAATGTCTGTGTCATGATGAATGACACAAAATACATTGTCTTGACAAAGGTGGTATCATAAAAATGTTGTTGCATTAATGATCTTAATTTTTGTTCGTGTTGTTGTTTAAGCGTTGTTTGCGTTGTTGTTGTTTAAGCGTTATTTTTGTTGTTTGTGTTTATTTAGTTGTAATAAATATGTTTCACGTAGTTGTAATAAATATGTTTCACGAATAAATAAAGTTCAGTTGATTTCTACAAAAGATAGTACAAATAGGACATATAGTTATTGGTTGGTGGAGATTGTTCCATAATTAGGACAATTATTTCTATGGTGTCTGACCTGACGACATATGCTACATTTTCTTTTCATTTTTTCATGAGCATCCATATCGGTTCTAATATGTGTGATGTTGGGTCGTCCCTTTTTTTCTTCGCATCATGTCATTATACCAAACTACTTCCCCCTCATATATAGGCCACTAATCCTCCTTTGCTATCATTGGAAATGCGTTGTTGTATACACCGAACAAGGTTTCAGTATTGTTAATGGGAGATAAGAGTATTAAGACATCTCGGTGCCCATATTAAAATGCTACTATGACATGGGAGTAAGGCATGCAAAAGGCTTGAAACTTTATATTTTATAGTAGAACCCTGTACTCTTGTCTCGGTAGGCCCTCATTGTGGTCAATTGTTTCTTTGACACTGAAGGTGCGGTTAAATTGGTCAAAAGCTGTAACATTATGGGTGTGAGCCACCTGCAACCTACAACTAGTTGTCCATGCATGCACGCCTATACTTGCAACCTACAACTAGTTATCCATGCATGCACGCCTATCACTGCAACCTATACCTCTCAGTGCATGCATGCACGCCTACTACTGCCACATATGTCTGCATGCATGTCATGTTTAAGCCACATGTCATTCATGCAAGCAACATCAATATCCACCAACCCTTTTATAAATACCCACTCAATTAACTTATTTTTTCATCAGCACACAAACTCTCCATCTCTCATCTTCACAAAAACTTTAAGTTTTCATCTTCCAATTAAGTCTCCGAGATTTCAATCATGTCTCTCCTTCTAACCATGGGTAAAACCTAGAGAGGAACTAAGGTGAACATTCAAGAATATGTAAGTCCATACAGGTGAGTGCAGGCTTCAGACATGTGATCAATATTTCCAACAACACTATTGATCTAAAATTCGTACTTTCCGAATTAGAACGATGAAGACCTGAAACCCACATTGTTCATCTCCTAACAGGTGAGTGTACAATCACACTAGAGAACGTCCACATGTTGTTAGGTCTCCCGATTGATAGAAAGGCGGTTAAAGGGTGTGTTCAACAGGAAAATGCCCTATGTGAGAAAGTATTGGGCATGGATATGATTGAGGGAGACGCGCATACGAGGGGCCAAGGTATCAACCTAAAGACCCTTAAAACGTATTACCAATCTCTTTCTTTGAACGAGCATTCGACTGAGGAACAAATATTCATTGAAACTAAGTGTTATATTTTGTTACTATTTGGTAACCTGTTATTTCTTGAAAGTATAGGTAACATTGTCAATTATAAGTATTTAAATTTATTTAACAACATAGATAAAATTGGAAAGTATAGATGGGGGTCCACTGTTTTGACTATGTTTTATAGTTTGCTCTGTAAGAACGCAAAAAAAAAAGATACTTGCACATTTTATAGATGTGCGTTCTTGCCCCAAGTCTGAGATTGGTGGAGAATGCTGATACTAGCCCTTGCAAACAACGGCCACTACATGTTCCCATATGCAACAAAGTAAGTTTATAACTCTATTTCAATTTTCTCACTCTTTTCTAAAAATAAATGTAAATAATTTGTTTTCTCTCTTTTTGTTTTAGGTTATGTGTTATAGGGATGGATTACAGCAAGAACCCGAAGGGAAATATCTTACTGTATCGACAACTTTTGAATCACCTTCGACAGGAGGATGTATTACTACTAAACTATTCATATTTTAAGAATCATATTTGTAATATCAACCATCTTCTAAATAATATATTAATTTTTTTCCTATGCAGTTTTATTGGAGGCCATATCTGGGTCTCCAACATGAGTCGAACCCTGACGATGAAGCTGTTTGGACTATAAAAATAGCTATGATACGGTACAACATTATGGAGATGCACCACAGTGATCGGGTGAAACTCAAGTTTGGCATGCGTCATGAAATCCCGACTCTCCTGACGTCTTTGGGCCGATGGCATCTCAAGAATCACCAATGAAATGTTCAAAATTGGAAAGAATTTGCACCAGAGTAGTGTTAGATGTGGAAGATTCGTCAACATTTTCGCACCAGGTAAATTTTTTAAAAATGTTGTTTTTTTTTGTAATTTTTTTTTAAAAACTTGTTATTTTAATTTTTTTTCAAATTTTGTGGGAGATGCTAAAAAATGAAGATCTTAATAAAATCAAAACCCAAATGATGAATGGAATTAGAGTTAGAGTTTGACCTAACCCATCCTTAAAAAACCGGTTAGTAAAGTGAGGAGTGTCCCTTCCTTTGGTGCATGGATATTAACGGTGGACCCTATGGTCCGATCGATAGGCTCTGATACCAAATTAGAGTTTGATCTAACTCATCCTTACAAAACCGGTTAGTAAGGTGAGGAATGTCCCTCTATATATATATATATATATATATATATATATATATATATATATATATATATATATATATATATATTATTTCAATACTCTATCTCCAACCAATGTGGGACTTTTAGGATCTTCCTAATAAATGGGTCTTTGTAATTTCCCCTTTTCATATATGCACATCTCTCCCGCCAAAACACTACCTAGAACTCTCGCGCATAATAATATCAGTATGAAACTTCACTCTTTCAATTCCATTGCAAAATGTATTTTCTCACTCTCACAGCATTGCGCATTGCACGACGGGTTGGTGTAGCAGCACTAAGGTGAATCATTTATCCATTTGAATATTTGATTCAATGAGCACAACTTTATGACAAACTTCCCTTACCAATTGCTACATTTTGTTAAAGCACAAGCTTAGGAATGCTATGATTGTTTTCATTATGGTCATTGCATTGGATCTTTTTACTTGAATGCTATGTGCTTGTGAAAATGCCAGAACGAGCATTTGATTCTGTGGTGACTCAATGCTTATTTTTCAAATTTCAATCCTTTGCGCGATTGCGAGGAAAATCTAACAAGCTTTATGAATACATAATACTTGGCTCCAAGCTTGTAAATGACTGTTACAGCGCAAGCAATTCTATATATGACGGGGGACCATGATCAAATGAAGCCGATGCAGCCTCAATCACCGATGCATTGTGATCCTCGAGGACATATTGTAGGTGCATGTCTTGTATTAAAGTCGGTTTGGTACCTTTATGAATACAATTTACTTTGTTATTGTGTTTTTGTATACTATTTTTAAATATGTCCAATACATGCTTAAATTTCACAGCTAAAGTCTGATACAATTCACTTGGCACGACTTACACATGTTTCTCTTTCTCAATTCTTAGGAAACTTTGTTTTCACATGCTAGCAAAAAGAGATTTTTCTTATACTGAAATACCCTGAAACATAGTCACTTAATTCCCAGGTACCCCCTATAAGAACCACGAATTGGTTTGAGCGTACCAGTTTGCGGTACTTTTGCGAATTGTTTCGCAAAAATTCACAGGATTCCTGATTACAGTATAAACATAATATGTGCTTTTGGCAGAAGGATATTCTACTCAAGGTATGTTTTGACCGACTAATTTGTGCATATTTATTGCCATAAACACTTGTTAGATTGTATATGAGAGTTTAACCACTTATGACACATCCATAGACTGTTTTCAGCTTATTTTCATATCTTTTATAAAAAACTTATGACAGTAATTTATAGCTTATCTGGAAACACTTTAACTTTATTTTTTGCATTTGTTATTCAAACTGAGCCTTACGTTTGGTTGAGTTTCTGTATGATCTTAAAGACTATTTAGAAATAAAAGGTCAATTTTCTTCACATAAATCACAAAACTCAAATGCTTAAGCTTCAACAGGTTCTGTCAAAGAAGGTGGGTGGGGAAGGAGGGTAGAATTTAATCATAACGAATACCCTGAGCAATCTTAGAATGCAAAGTTGTTTGTAAGACAAGAAATTAATTCAGAGAAAATACCCTTAATGACCACCATAACCAATAATACTAAGAAAATTCTCATGCATATCGTAATTTTTGTGGTCAATATTGGTACAACTAAAGGAGCTTGTTAAGTAATGTTTGTGGCCAACATTCTATTCCTAAAAGAAATCAAGTAACACTAATGATTAAGAAGAATATCATAAATGTTTACTGATAAGTCACAACAATACGGTCCCAATTGCATGTGCCATTATTTCATATACGGTCCTTCCTTTTGCCTTTCAAGAATTTATTACAAAATTTGACTTGTGGCCCTTAGTTGACAGAATACAACTTAATACCAAACTTTCCTTAATTATTTGCAAAAGATATCATAGTTAGGTTTACTAGGTTTGTCTATTTTGTGTCTCAATTACTAGTGTCTGTCTGCTATAGGTCTAGTCATGTGATGAATTTCTTTGGATGGTTGAGATTATTGAATCACCAGACATGTACATTACTTAAAATGCAGAGTGATATGGAAAGTTGTGTGGCCACATTTACTTATTAATCCCGTTTTAAATGAGATAAAATATCCAAAAAACAGAACTTAACTTTATGAAAAAAATAATATTCCTTTTAATCACTATTATAAGCCATGATTCTTTTGTCTCATTCGTTGAATAAATAATGTATCTAATCTTTATATATATTAAATACATCAATTATTCAATTCACCATAAAAAATCTTTATTTGTAACACTGGTCGTACAAGGGTAACAAATAGCGCCTATTACTAGCTATGAAGACAGACAAAAACATTGGACACAATATTAATGTAATACGTAAACACTAATAATAATAAAAAAAAATGGAAGTTTCATATTAGAAAGTTGTGTGACATGAATAATTAAAAAAAATGGAAGTTTCATATTAGAAAGTTGTGTGACATGAAAATGTGTTATGAGTTTTGTTTTACAAGTGACTCATATATTGTTAGTTATGAAGCGCAAACACTCCGAACATGACCCCGACATTGACATGGTGACACTAATAATAATTTGAAAAAATGAATAAATTAAAAGTAATCACAATTGTCGATGTAGATGTTCGACACTGATACAGACACACAATTTTTCCTAAGTGTCGGTACTACATAGATTGTTAGTATGTTGAATTTGGTGAGAGTTCAGTTTACATGCTGGTTCATATTAGGATAGGCAAACTGGTTGGTTTTTGACATAACATTATTAGCTTCTTATCCAGTCATGTACCTTGCCTAATATGATGGATGTTGCCCAAATATTTTACCCTGTTCTTCAATAATGAAGGATTGAGGGTCAAGAATCACTCTATTTTATTTTGATTGATCAGATTCTGTATTTGTTCATGAGATAGTTTTTTCCCAAGGGAATCTCTTCTAAATTCTTGTAATAGTACACAATAATTGACCCATAACATTTTCTTCTTCAAGTTACTATTCAGTCAGCACAATTTTTTTGACAAACTCTATAAAAGTATATCAAATTTTCTGACATGTTTGGTCCAAAGCTGACACAGTTTTAACGTGCTACCTATTGTTAGATGTTTGTGACTTGTGATTTTAATTTTAACCATGGAAAATAAACATTTCTCTCTTTTTTGCAATAGGAGTATGGAGGTCCTGGTATGGCACAATCTTGGTGGAGCCATTCATGGATATACTGGCTACTGTTATGGGCACAAAAGTATGTTGGCATGAAGTGAGGAGTTTGAAACTCATCAAAATTTTAAACTAAGAATTGCACATTCGGTATTATCTATATGGTTATATGGTTTTAAATTGCAGTTGCATTCGCACTTACGTTGCAAATATTCATATTACGGTAAATACATCCAAAATGCAGCTGCCACCGAAATTTAAAATCATGATCTAAAAGAAAGATGTGGATGCGGTAACTAAATCAAAAACCAAACTCACTTCTAATAGATTTGTACATTCATTACTTTTCTTTTCCATTCTTGGTGGTGCTATACAAACATGTTACTCATTCTATCATGGTTTTGCAGCTAGAATGTATCATTTGTTAATGGAAGAGAAATGTTGTTCAAACCTCAGTTGAATTTCCATTATTCCCATTTAACAGGAACCATCGATGAGGATCATCCAACATTATAGAGGAAGTCAATTAAGGCTCTATCAGCCATTTTCCATATTAAAAGTTTTCATCATCAAACTTTTGGTGACTCTGTGATACTTTGTAAAGAGGGGCGCCAAGATTTTGACCTCTGTACAGCAGCAGGATTTGTAGACCCTCCCCTTTGCTTGTGTCTCTCTGCTCTGCCTCCCTGGAATTCATGAGAATAACTTATTTTAATAAGCTGTTTTCAACTTATTTCAGTAAGCACTACAAGTAGCTTATAGAACAACTTATACTCAAATGAAAATAGTTTGATTATCTTTTATTTTTTGTTATAGAAATAACTTATAAATAACCAATTATATAGCTATAAACACTTAATTAGTTTCGAGTAACAAAATTAGTAGTTTTAAATTGCAGTTGTGGTCACAATTGGCGCCGATGCCGCAATTTAGAACCATTTGGCCAGAGTTCATAAAATTCATGACCAAATACCAATGCTTTGACAAGGATAACAATTATTGCATGTCATATTGGTATCAATATGAGATACATCCACCATGGTTCATCTCTTATAGACCATGTGCCATGTGATATCATAAGAGTTGGTAGAAAAATCAAAATCTTTAATGGATTCACTATTTATATAGATTGAGAAAACAAGTTCTTACTATATTATTACTCATGGAAGAAAAGGACTATTGATATCATACAATATAAGATATACCTTATATGTGTTTCCTTGGTCAGATTCCTCTCCTTTCTTTGTCTCATAACCTGAACCTTGCTTTTCTAACAGCACTGCATCTTCTTGTGTCTTCTTACTCTTTGCATGCTTCTTTGCCTTCAACACCTTCATCACCTCTAAAACCACAAACACAAGAAGCAACAAATTAGCAATTGACCCTTTTCAATACAAAGATCTCACACAGACATGTATGGCTACAAATTTGCAGAGAAAGAAACATATATACCTTGATTAGTGATGAGCCTATAAGCATGACCAAGATTAAGAGTCTCATTAGGCCTAAGCAACTTAACACGAGTAAACTTAACAGTCTTTGGCTCCTGATTCTGCTCTTCTGGTAGAACAGGTAATGGAATAATCAAAGAAACATAGTGACCAGGATTTGTTTTCATAACCTCACTAGCAGTAACTGGCCAATACAATCTATCTATCTTCCCACATGGATGTTGAATCACAAGAACAGCAGCTTCCACAGCTTGACAATTTCCCATAGCAAAGATAAGAGAAAACGGATGAATGAATGAAGAAAAGAAAAGTCTCTATCTATACAGCTTGTAGTAGCACCCCACAAATATAGGAAAATCTGGTTGGAAGAGGTAGTCTTTGTTTTTGTTCTCTAATAATAATAACAAAGCTTCTCTTCACAACAACTAAATGTCATCTTATATATGGTTGGCAAGTCAATACTTTTTTTTTTCAAACAAATTCACACACATCTAGACAACAAGTGGAGTTTGCTAATTGAATTTTAGCCTCCTACATGTCATGCAATTCTTTACTATTTAATTTGTACTTTTACAAAAAAAAATATTATTATTTATAATTTTTTTCTAATTTGTTCTACCAACTAATATTAATATTACAAATTTATATATAACTATGAGATTTCATATTACCTTTCTATTAAATTCAATATGTGGGTCAATTTTTTAAAATTTGAATTAAATTTTTTCAATTGGATTATATTTTATTATTATTATTATTTTGAGATTTTATTTTAATAGGCAGGCATGAATAATACCGTCACCGGCCTCTAGAAGTAGTGTGAGTGCCACATGGAGAGATATTGAGTGTGAAGACAATTGGACGGTACTGTTTTTAAACATTGCATTTAATTGTATTTATAACAAGGTAAGACAAAATGGGTCTTACGTATGTTACTATCTAAAAGAAAAGTACTCCATTAATTTCTTATTATAAAACTATTACTATGAATTTTTATATTGTGTAGCAACATTTTTGTTGAAGTAATACTTTATAAGGTCAATATCATAAATAAATATTATATTTTTATTTATTGAAAAATATTTGTCTTTGATCTTAATTAAACATTAATTAATTAATTAATTAATTAATTAACAATTTTTTAAAAGTTATATATAATAGTGACTAGAAAAAAATATGTTACTTCTCTATAATATTTCTTATAATCAATTATATATATGAAGAGAAAAAACAATTTTTCAGTTTTTTTAATATAAATATTATTAAAAGAAAATATTATATTATATATATATATATATATATATATATATATATATATATATATATATATATATATATATATATATATATATATATATATATATATATATATATATATATATATATATATATATATATATATATATATATATATATATATATATATATATATATATACTACAAAAAGTAATTTAAAATTACCCTCACCTCCACGATGCTTATATAAGACATACTTTTCATATGCTTAGATAAATTATCATTTATCATTTTTTTTATTGCAAAAATGATATTGCATAACACACACTAATAAATAATTTGGAATGGTAAAAGTCTTTTCTAATTCCCATTTTGAGTTTGAATTTAACTTTGAAAAATATGATACTTAAATTCTTTATCATAGTTAAGAGAAATTTTGATTCATTGTAATTGTTTTAGTTTGAGAGGTATCCATTATTTCAAAATATCATAGTTAAAAAAAATTAAATTTACATAACAACAATTATTTTAAAGTGTTATGAAATTCACTAAAAATAATATAGAGATGAATGGGAGATGAAGGAGAAAAAGAGAAGAGAGAAATCAATATTATATTATATTTTTCAAGTACCATTTATATTGTAATTTGGATCTTATTTATAAGACATTAGGAAGATGAAAAATCATAATGGTTAATAGGGAATATAAAATATATAGACTACTAAGTAAGATGGACATCTACATTTATATTTATTCATAACACTCCCCCTTAGATGTCCATTGAGGATGTATTGGTTCAAATAACTATATGAAGTCGATATTGATACAATATAGTCGATATTGACGATATTGTTCAAATAACTATAGTCGATGACTATATTTGTCCACTAAGACCATTATACCACATTTGTCCAAATTGTTTCAACCCTTAGAGATGCTTGTTCAATTTGATGGAGTAGTTTTCTCGAGATCCAAAATTTCATACCTTTGGTATATTGAATCGTTCAGGGAGTTTCATCTAAATGTCGCTATTAAGTGAACCATACAGATAATCTCTTACAACATCCATCATGTGCAAATTAAGTTTTTCATGTGCTACAAGGCTTATTAAATATCGAAAAGTTCTTGCATCTATTACAGTTGAATATATCTCATCAAAATCAATTTCAGGTCTTTGCGACAATTATTGAGCAACAAGTAGAGCTTTGTATCTCACAATTTCATTATTTTCATTTTGTTTTCGCATGAAAAAACCATTTGTATCCAATTGGATTCACACCTTGAGTGTTTGCACTATAGGTCCAAACACTTGTCTCTTGTGAAGTGAGTTTAATTCTTTTTCAATCACATATTTCCATTTAGGCCAATCCTTACTTAGTGTACAAACTTTAATAGACTTCAGTTCATGATCCTTTTTGTCGTTTATCACATTTAACGCTATATTGTATGAAAAATATCGTCAATATCGACTTCATATTGGTTCCATTGTATTCCATTATGGACATAATTTATCGAGATCTATTTATTTTCATAAGTTTCAGGTACCTGATCAATCTCTTCTGGAGATAAAATGTTTATTATGTCTAAAGATTCTTTTAGATTTTCTATATCCTCCCTTAGGCCATCTTTATTCTTATCTCTCTTTCTAGTTCGAGGTTTTTTTATCTTTGGAACCGATTGTTCTACCATGCTTCAGGTGTGGTTTAGACTTATTAGATTGTCCAGTAGAGATACCAATTTGTATTCGAGCATTTGCAGTTGGTATATATGATTTAGTCACACCTTTTGGATCAGTAAATGCATTGGGTAATTGATTTGCTAAGTTTTGCAGCTGAATTATCTTTTGAACTTTTAGTTCACATGGTTTTGTTCGATGATCAAGAAGAGATAATGATAATTTATTCCAATTTATCTCTTTTTCCAGCTTCTTATTCTCCCCCTTAATGCTGGAAAATTTGAATCACCAAAATAACAATCAGCAAAACAAGTAGTGAATAAATCTCCTGTTGTTGGTTCAAGGTACTTACGATAGATGGAGATTTAAATCCAACATATATTCTCATCCTCCTTTGAGGACCCATATTATTGCATTGTGGTAGAGAAATTGGAACACACACTGCACATCAAAAAAAAATTAGATGGGAAATATTATATTTTTTTAGCATAAACTAATTATAAAGGGGAAGGGGTGTGGTAACTCGTTGGCCTGGTGTGAATCAACGTTGCAGAAAGAAAAATTGCATGTCCCCAAGCATAAATTGAGAGTTTTAATCTCATAATAAGCGGTCTTAAAATTAATTTCATATGTTTAATAAATGATTCTGCAAGTCCATTTTGTGTATGAACATGTGCTACTAGGTGTTTAATGTCAATTTCAGCAGACATACAATACTCATTAAATGCTTGAGGTGAAATATCTGCAGCATTATCAAGACATATTTTCTTGACAGGATAATCAGGGAAATTAGCTCTTATTCGAATCAGTTGAGCTAGCAATATCGCAAACGACTGGTTGCGAGTTGACAACAAACAAACATGTGACCATCTAGTTGATGCATCAACTAAAACCATAAAATATATAAATGATCCACATGATGGATGTATTGACCCACAAATATCACCATGTATACGCTCTAAAAAAATGATAGATTCATTTTCAGTTTTTGTTGGTGATGGCCAAATTATCAATTTCCATTACAAGCAAGAGTTGCATGATAACTTATTTGATTGAATAATTTCTCTACTCATTATATAACTAGGATGGCCCAAGCAGTCATGCCAAATTAGAAATTTATCATTATTTATAAACTTCAGGTTTTCAATTGTTATTATTGGAGCATACTTTTCTACCATGCTTCATGTAGGGTTTCAACTCATTTGCAATATAAGATTATCCATCAGGAGAATCCACTTCAATTGTAGTATTAACAAATGTAATTGGTTGTATAAAATTTACAAATGAATAATATTTCAAACTCCTGGTTCATATTGGTTTGTACGGGGATCAAGATTTAAAAATGTTTATTTGAAATTCTCTTTCATGATTTCAGCTTCTTATTCTCTCCCCCTAATATTGAAAATAAATAAATTTACTAAGTGATAATCAGCCTACTGGACTACAATCAAGTATTTTACTATTTGCTCAAATTATATCCTCAAAATTAGGATTCATATCAATTATATTTTTCAATATCCTTTCATGACTCATCTTAATGTATTATATTGGAGCAATTGGAATATACACAACACACCAAAATGTTCACTTATATGAGAAATATTAGAATAAATGGTAAGTTAAGGGGTGATTAAGATATTAGATATAATATCTTGTTGGCTTGATGCGAATAAATATTTAATGTACTTGTTTGCATGTTCTCAAAGTACAATTTAGAAGTTATAATCTCATAAATATCAATCATACAATAGACTTTAGATGTCCAAAGAATGGATCTTCAAGTCCATTTTTTTATATGAACATATGCTACAAGATGTTCAATATCAATTTTTAATAATATATGTGATACTTATCAAGAAAGTTCTGGAAAGAAAAAAATTCAGAAAATGAGATAGCACTATTTATCAAACTTCTGGTTGTGAGTAGACAATAAATATTTTGCATGATATTTTGATCGATGCAACAATTAATGTCATGAAAAACTCATTTTTCCTGATTTTTAATTTTCTTTAGAAACACAAAAATTTACTGGACTGAAGAAACTTTTGAAGGAGTGAAAAACACTTAGAAAGGGCGAAATTGAATAAGGGTTATTTCTAAAAAAAAATGGCAGATAAAAACAATCACACAATTATTTTTATCCTGGTTCGTTGTTAATCAAACTACCTCCAGTCCATCCCTTACAGAGTGATTTACCTCAACTGAGGATTTAATCCACTAATCAACCTTGATTACAATGGTTCTCCACTTAGACAACTTCTAAGTCTTCTAGAGTATACAGATCACAACTTGATCACTCTAGGAAATCCTTTTACAAAAATAGTAAACAATATTACAAGAGTTTAATATGATTCTCAATAAGCTATAATCACCAAGTGATTTTTCTCTCAAGATTAAGTTCTAACACTCACTAATATATTACAAGATTTGTGAGGTTGAAGATGAAGTTGCTTCTTTGTTCGTGAGAAAGTTCAAAGTCAGATGATGAGAATGAGTGAAGAATGAACGTAGGCTGGCTAACGTTTCTCCTTGCTGACTTCTTCCTTTTATATGCATGAGAATATGACTGTTGAATAGTACTGCATTAAATGCTTTGCGTGTACAGTACAACTCTGCATTTAATGTTTCACTCTTTTGTCAACTACCTCGAGCCTTGCATTAACTACTACTTATGACTTTGCCTTTTGTAGCTTCTAACGTTCCTTTTGTCAATCAGACAGATTTGACGTTGTAGCTTTCTCATCTTGTACTTGCTTCTGGACTCAGACTATTAGAATGACATTTGAATATCACAGTCTTCAGTGTTGGTGCAGATGTAACTTCAGTCATCAGACTTTGGAAGTTCTTTGTAGCGTGATACCATCAGATCTTCAGAGCCTTGCTTCTGATTGCCATCTTCTGATGCCTTCTAGATCATGTTCTGTTTTCTTCAAGACCATCTTCTGATGTCTTCCAGACCATGTTTTGATGAAGTCATCCAGATCTTCTGGATCAGAGCTTCTGAATGATGCTTTAGTGCATACTCTTTTAGACTTTTCTTGAAATGGAAAACGTGAATAATTAGAGTACCACATTGTCTTATACACAATTCATATATAGTTATCATCAAAACTAGAAATATTGATCAGAACATTTCATGTTCTAACAACTTTTGGTTCTTCAATATTAATCATTTGCATCATATTATATCCAAGTTGACTCAACCGATTTTACCAATGCATTTGTAATTTGTAAACTTCTGGTTTACAATGGCACGTGTTTCAATTACACTAATATAAATGTAGTACAAACTCGAGAAAAAAGCTAGTAGCTATTTTATTACAAATGTCATCCATACATATACTCGTAAATAGAAAAGAATAGTATAATCAAGATTTATATGAGAAATATAAGCACTATTAGAATAACTTTAAAATATGTAGCAACTTTAGACTATTGATATTATTTTAGACTATTTATTCGCATCCTCTGGTAATCAATGTCTCAATTCTCTTGCTAAAATATCAATATTTAGAAATAATAAGATATAAAGAAATTGTATCAACAAGACTTTGTTTAATATGAGATATTACAATTGAGGACACAAATTAAGCACTGATCATCCTAATTTTGGAGCATCAAGAAATATATCTAATTTGTGTAATAGTTGACAATATATTCAAAATCAATATAATAGTATCTCATGATTAAAGACTTTAATCATACACATGCATATGAACACATTATCATATAATTATCAAAATCATACAAAATCATATCACTAAAATTATATTATCATATAATTAATTTGTTTTACTATCCTTCATGGATGCTCGATAAATTCTTCAAAAACTATATAAATAATTTTTTTTGTTATCCTTCAAGGATATTTGACAAGTTTTTTAGGAACTATATGAATAATTTGTTATAAACAATGATCTAAAAAATATATAATCATCATTTTGAGATGCGTTAAAATTATTTGTAATATTCTTCTAGAATGACAATCTTTTTATGAGCATATTACAAATTATAAACTTTTAAATCAATACAACAAAAAAATATTTATGAAAACCTTCAAGATATTTTAATATTATTCTTGTAATCTTTTTGGGATACATCGAAATCAAAATTGATATTATCCTAATTAAATAAGATTAAATAGGTTGAATAACTAATATATTTTATGAAACTAAAACAAACAAAGAAAAATATACATGAGAGCTTCGTGTTTTTTTTGTAAGTAATGATATATATAAGGGAGAACTAAGAGTTCTACAACCTGATTACACTGAGAAATGGGATAACCCGACAACAGAGAAATTACAAATCAATTCTAGTTATGAAAGAAATAACAAAGGGTCTTTGCTAAACTTGTAAAAATTACAATTGAAGTGTGTAATTTCTCCACAAAACATTTCCAAACTAAACTTTTAATGTTCTACACTGTATTGTTAATATTTCAATCTTCATTTCGGAAACAAATTTCGCTCTTTAACAACCAAATGATCCAAGATGTGGCAAGCCAAAGCACTCCTAACTTGCTCTCCTTAATGTTGTTGGCTCAACAAAAATTGTGTCAATTCATAAAATTTGAAAAGCACTCTTCCTGCTCGATATCCAATTTACCTACCCAATTAGCTATCTCCTTCCAAACTTTCTTAATTACTTTACAATTAAAGAAAGTATGATCCCGACTTTCCAAATCTAAATCACAAAAAACACACTTTAAGGTATTTAAAAGAAAAGAAATTTCTCTATACATCAAAAGGTCATTTGTTGGAAGTCTATTAACAAGAAACCTCCAACCAAAAGCCGTGTTGATAACGTGTTATGAAATTCACTAAAAACAATATAGAGATGAAGAAGAGAAAATAATATTATATTATATTCTTCAAGTACCATTTACATTGTAATCTGAATCTTATTTATAGGAGATTAGGAAGATGGAAAATCATAATGGTTAATAGAAAATATGAAATGTATAGACTACTTAATAAGATGAACATCCACATTTATATTATTCATAACACATAGAATTTAATTGTTATGCAGTTAATTGTTATGCACTGTATGGTGTACAAAAATTTACACTATCAATTAATTATAATTATTAACAAATTAAAATTATTAATTTTTTAAATAAATCAACGGTTATTATTAATTAACATTTTCTTTTTGCCTATTTCAATTAAATCCTATTTTAAAATAAAAAAAAAAAAAAATATATATATATATATATATATATATATATATATATATATATATATATATATATATATATATATATATATATATATATATATATATCCATTATTAAATCTCATAAGATTCTTTTGAGTGGACAATGGACAAGGACAAGGCACCATCTTATCCGCATTACACAAACTTACATGTCCTGTTTGTTTGGTTTTGCCTAGAAAATACATGATAAATAAAAAAGTATAGAAAGAAATGGAGAAAGTACAGCACTTCTAGTAATTAGGATATGTGTTACCAAATTTTCACCTCAAACTTTAAGGAACCTTTTTTTGGTACATGTCAGTGCTGAATTTCTAGTGTAATGACATAGATGCCACCATTATATTCCGTGGGAATATTATAAACAATTTGCATAACTTTTTTTGAATGCTTCAAAGTCCAATGCAATTCAAAGTGACCTATTCCATGCCAAATTATTGATATTGTTATTCATATTTATCATTAATGATTGTATAAAATATATGTATGAAACTATTGCTGGTGAACTTTATTTGGATGTTAGGCTTTTTAAGCTTTATTATTTCACTACTTTTGAAAGTGGATTGGTCTAAATCATTGTTAACCATTTTGTAATTATCAAAGTATTAGCATTGATATTAAAGAAATATTTTTAGACGGCTGCATGAGTCTTTATCATAGTGCAATTGGGAGCAAACTTTAAGGTATATAATTAATTTGTTTGGAGTTAATTACAAGCAAATACTTAGCTCACTCAAACTAATGATAGATTTTGAAAATATTGAAGCAAAGTTTTGTTCTTATCTTAAGTAGTTTGACCAAAGCATTGAAGATGTTGCATACTAGTCATACTAGTCTAGTGACGTAGCCAAAAGTAAAATTTAAGAGGAAAAGGGCCAAATTTTAAATGTATAATTTAAGTTTAATATTTATTTTTAGTCTTGTATGCGTAATTCGAGATTTATCTTGACCACTTAATTTAAAAAATATTATATTATCATTTTTATTTATTAGCAAAAATTTAGTGTTTGATTTTTATATTTTTTCGTTGCTAATTAAATAAAAAATTAGTATGATACATTTTTAGTAGTTAAGGATATTGAAAGTCTTTAATAATTCAAATGTATTGTGGAAGCTTTTGAGACTATTTGGTGGAAAGTAGCCTATTGAAAAATATTTTGGGAAGTCTCAAAAAACAAAATTTCGAAGAGAAAATCGATTACTCAGTTTGAAAAATCGATTTCCTGAGAGTTGTGCAGTTTTCCATTTGACTTTTCAGTTGGAGAAATCGATTACCCCTGTTTGGGAAATCGATTTCCTTCGTGATTTTTGTATTTTTTTTAATTGCTTTTGGACCTGTTTTTTGTTCCACCTTGTATTGTTTAGTATCTTATAAATACCCCTCATGTAACTTGGTTTGAAGTTAATGTCATTTGTTAATATTTTCCTCAATTGCTCTCTCTCACTCAATACCTCCTAATTGACTTCATCTTCTCAAATTCTCTATTTTCTTCATTGAGTCACCAACAAGCTTTGTGCTTGTTCCAACATTTAGCATCAAGAGCCTTGATTCTGATCCTTAATCTGCTGCAAAGATGACTACCGTCTCCAACGATCATATTTCCACCAATCTTCCAACTCTTGATTTGAAGAACAATAAATGGTGTAAACAAATGAAGGGGTTGTTTGGTTATCAAGCCACAGACTTTCGGGATTATCAACTGACCCCACAAACCAACACGAGTCTTTTCAGCATAATTTGTCCTAACTCACACTTTTTTCGGGAAAGTTTCCAGAAGGTCACTCATCTCATAATTGCTCTAAGTCAAGCACGCTAAACTATGAAGTTCTTATGGAGTAGGCTACCAAAAAGAAATGCATCTTGCTCCCGATTAATTAGGAGCTTTACGCAAATCACCATGTGATTAGATTTGACTGAGAAAAATTGGAAGGAGGTCAGAATCATGTATTGCGTGCTTGAGCAAGCTCACATTTGTTCC
Organism: Vicia villosa; assembly: GCF_029867415.1. Taxonomy (NCBI): domain Eukaryota; kingdom Viridiplantae; phylum Streptophyta; class Magnoliopsida; order Fabales; family Fabaceae; genus Vicia; species Vicia villosa. The sequence continues at coordinate 185,879 of NW_026705844.1, read as the reverse complement.
TTGTGTCTTTTCTCGTGGTGCTTGTGATTTGGCCCTTGTTGTATGGATATTATGAGTGACCCCAAACAGTTATCTCTTCCCACCAATTGCACCAATAATCCATTTAAGCACAAAAAATAATTGAAAACGGAATGCGATAACTTCAAATGCGGTGGATTGAATTTCCAATACGAAAGAACAGAATTAACTTGAAAAGTTAGTATTACAATGTTCAAGTCAGAGAAAAATGAGAAATAATCTGAGCGAGAGAGTGAAATCCATGTCTTAATTTGGTGCATGCACAACTTAATATAATTTACTTTGTTAGAAGAGTGCTCCCACTCAATTTGAAACTTTACGTGTATCACTGTTCGATTAAATCTAATATTAAGAAATTGACAGAAGATCAAAACTACTTGTTCAAGGACAAAGTCACACTTATTTTTCGCGCTTTTTCTCATGATACTTGCAATTTGAACCTTAATGTATAAGTTTGTGACTGGCCTAGAACAAAATTCTAAAAATATAAATCTAAGTCACAACATATATTAGCTGAGGATCCGACATTCACGACAAGGGCAACGGCTAGTGAAAATGCTCTCCTCACATAGACTTTGAAATTTAAATAAATACTTTTTTAGCAATATTGCTTTAATCAACTAATTAAACATACACGTGGGTAACCATGACCTATGGGGTCATGCAGTTGAAAAAACCCTTAAGTTGTCAGCTTCAACTCCCATCTCATCTTGGCAAATAAAAATAATGACATTTTGATACTATATAGTAATGAATTTTCTATTTTCTGTTCCACAAATTGTCCATATCTTGGGATGAACAATATTTTGCTACTCCTATAAGTTAAAGACAAAAGAGGTAATATTTTTTTCCCAAGATCATTGACTCTTATAAATCTGATCATACTTTCCAAAACTATGAGTTCTCCAAGATTTAAAATTTTTTCTTCATTCACATGTGTAAAAATATCTCTGAAATATAATGTCAGTCTATGTAAGCCATGTGAGGGTGTTGGTTAATTTGGCTCAAATATTAAAATGCAAAATAAATAAAATAAAATACCATTTCTTGTTCAAACATGACTCATATAGGGGACTGCACTTTTAATATTATTTTAGTATAAGATTTATCTTTAACTCTTTGTGGCCATCAATATAGCCTCCATTAATTCTTATTTATCATTGTCTTAAAATTTTCTAATAGTTAGGACATGTTTTATATATATATATATATATATATATATATATATATATATATATATATATATATATATATATATATATATATATATATATATATATATATATATATACTGGAATACAATCTCAATTTTTTATTTTATATATTTGCCACTTTGTAGGGTACCAAATTCAGGATTTGCATGGCTTTGTACCTTAGCTTTTAAACAATCTCCTTTATTTTTATTTTTTTTTCTTCATTAAAATATCTTAAAAGCTCTTAATGGTAGGGACTATTAGTTCTTTTGTTGTGGTGAAAAAAATGAAATGATATTTCTATTTTCACATTCTTCCCCCCTATGATAAAAACAAAACCATTCCATTCAAAAAGTACATGTAAATTAATTAATTATACCCTAGAAACAGTAGTGTGAATGAAAATGGTAAGTATTGGGAAGATGGTTGAGGAAAAAGCAATATTCCATTAGGTTTTGGACAGGGTTAAGTACCAAACAGTGCAGATATTTTACAGGCATCTGTCTGATACATGTCCAGTACATTTTTTCAGAGAATAACTACATTTATGTTGATGTCGTTTACATAAGCTTTGGGGACCTACAAATAGTAGGGTTTGAATATGAGATTAATATTGGTTTTTTTTCTACCCACATGAAGGTCACCCCCAACGAAAACCCTTGCTTCGGAAATGTATTTTCGAAATATTTTTTTTATAAATATTTCCAGATTTCGGAAGTGCACTACCGAAAAAATCCTAAAAATTAGAATTTTGATTAATTCGGGAATGCATCTCCGAAAAAATTTTAGGATATTAATTAATTCACATATAATAAATTTGATATAATTTATGAGTAATGAATAATAATAATTATATATTTTAATATAATTTATGAGTTATGAATAATAATTATTATATATTTCTATTCTGATTTATATTTTAAAATTTAAAATAATTTTAATTAAAATAATTAAAATAATTTCACCTATAAAATGAGTTATAATTTTTTATTTATAAATTTATAATAATTATTATATATTTATATATTTACAAAAAAAATTTAAAAAATGAGTGTTTTAATTTTTATATTTATATATTTATATATTTATATAATAATAATTATTGTTATATATTTATATATTTATATAATAATTATTATATATTTATATACTATATATTTATATATTTCACTTACAAAATTAATAATTATTACAATATATTTATATATTTCTATTCTGATTCATAATTAAAAATGAGTCATAATTTTTTATTTAGTTTAAAAAATTTAAAAAAAGATTTTGTCTTAATTTTATTTAATGAATAAATTTTATATTTAATTATATATAATTCAAAATTTACATGTTTTTTTTATTTATATAAGTTAGTAAAATAATTTTTAACTTTAAAATTGTTTAGGAATTTTGATTCACCTTGGTTTTATTGATTCACCTTGATTTTATACCTAATAATTGTATTGATTTACCTTGATTTTAATTTTTTAATAATTATTGAATTCTTTCGGAAGTGTATATCCGAAACATTCCAAGACCAATTTGGTCTTGGAATATTTCAGATATGCATCTCCGAAGACACTCCTCTCTCAAAAAGGGGTGTTTTCGGAAATACATCTCCGAAAACCCAAAAAAGAGGTGTTTTCGGAAACGAAAACACATTTTTTTCGTGTTTTCAGAAGTGCATTTCCGAAATAAGACAAATTTTGAAAAAGAAAAATATTTCGGAAATGTATTTCCAAAGTTAGGGGTATTTTGGGTTTTTCACCGGAGGTGACCAAGAAAGTAGGGAGGTGGGTAAAAAAATTTCCTTAATATTATACATATAGTGTGTGGCAAATAAGTTTGTCTTATTTTATATTTTATTAAGTTTTACTGTTTCAAATTAAAATAAGGGAACAAGATATTGTGATTTGCTGCAAGATTAATTTCTTAAACATTGTTTATTTGTATATGTGTATATGTGTATCATTGAATTAGTTTGGAATTTGACAAAATTACTCTCATATTATAATCATGTTGAAACTTCAACACACTTATATTATAACTTATAATATAAGAATATCATTGGTGTATTTCAAAATGACAAGAGAATAAATAATAAATAAATGAGAAATAGTTTCGCATAAAATGTATTAATCACTTTAAAAATGTATTAATCACTTTAAAAGTTCTTATAAGGAGTTACATTTATTAACTCAACAAAAGAGTTAAAAAAGGATAAAGTGTCACATGGACAAATGTGATAGTCCCAAGTTTCATGTCACTCGTGAACTCTATAACCCCCCTCGGCGACACCGACTCCGAGGGCGTGGACATTGAAGTGGTAGTGGCGCCCTGTATGCGACACTTGGCCATGTCATATCAGAACAATCAGGTAACTCGCGGCATTATATGATGGTGACGGCGGCCGGTCAGCCTTTGGCCAGCTTGTGGCGAAACCACACATGGTGATGCTTGTTGCTCCTATTTTTATGGTCATTGCTTAAATTTGATTTTGAATTCAGAAATAGACAACACTTCGCTAAATGTTGCAAAATGCAAATAGCCAACGCTTGAAAAGCTTTGTTGAAGCAAAATACTACAACTTTTAGTAAAAATGTTACTGAATCGGTGTGTTTCATCAAGTGTCACAACTTTATGAGACAACGCTACTTAGCATATAAATTGATCATTCCGAATTCAGAAAATTACATTACAAAAGTACGCCCTCTTTAATAAGAATTCTAAATTTTATCTTCCCTACATTCGAATTTTCATCGGTCTCGTGCAAACTCAAAGTAGGTTGAATTATCCTGGGTAATCTTGTGCGTTGACTCTAAGACATTTGAGAGTGCTTGAAATACTTTAAGAAAATGATTCGTTCACGATTCAAGCCTAGATCCATTCAACTTAGAAGCATTTTCTAACAGTTTTATAGTATCTCAAATAATGGCCACTGAGGTTTCAATTTCAAGCATCAAAGTGATGAAGTAGGACCTTGTCAAGATGGATCGTTTCGATGGAACAAACTTCAACCGATGGCAAGACAAAATGATATTTCTCTTTACTTCCTAAAGATTTATTATGTCTTAGATCATGATTTGGCACCAATTACATAACCCACAGAAAATGACTCTAATGAAGTCAAGAAGGGATGCAAGAAACAAAAGGAATATGAATTGTTATGTCATGGACATATTCTAAACACATTATCCAAACGTCTCTATGATCTCTACATGGATACCAAATTTGCAACAGAAATATGGAAAGCCCGTGAATTCAAATTCAAGGTTAGAGAGGAAGGTACAAAAAAACAATTTATTTCTAAATATTTTGACTTTAAAATGTTGGATTCAAAGTCCATTCTTGCACAAGTGCATGAGTTACATGTACTCATAAAAAAAATAAAAGTTGTAAAGATAGACATTCTTGAAGCTTTCTAAGTTGGTGCAATTATTGCAAAATTGCTATCTTCATGGAAAAGCTACTTGAAGAAATTGGTGCGTATTTCTGAGGACTTCTCACCAAAGAAAATCCATAAGCACCTTTAAATCGATGAGGAATCGAAGGATATAGAGAAATTTGAGTCGGCTAGATATTTCAAAGCCAATGCATTTAGCATAAAAGGAAAAAAGAAACCTGATGGCATGAAGAACCATATTGGACCTAAGAAGGAACATAAGGAGGTTGTTACATGTGTGGGAAAACTGATCACTATGCTCGAGATTGTAGGCACAATAAGTCCAAAAACAAGGCAAATGATGTCCACGTTGATGACGACATAATTGCTACAGTGAATGAAAAATGGAAATGAAAGGAAAATTACAAGGATGGTGGTATGATACATGTTCCATTATCCATGTCTCATATTACAAAGCAACATTCAACTCCTATTCTAAAGTAAATGACAGACAAGAATTTAAAATGGAAAATGAAGGATGATCAAGGATTGTTGGAATGTGATATGTGGAATTGAACTTCACTTTCGAAAAGAAAGTGACTCTTACCAATGTGCTTCATAATCTCGACATGAATATGAACCTTTTCAGTGGGGATCATTTAGGAAAATTAGGCATTAATCTTGTATATGAATTGAGCAAATTAATATTGACCTATAACGATGTATTATTCGTGTAAGCCCTAGAGGCCAATAATTTTGGAACTTGTATCGAATGATTTATTAATAATAAAAAGATATTTCTTTATTATGTTTTTTTCCAAAATAATAAAGTCCCTAGAATATATAGTCCGTTTAGTAAAAATGTTAAGTTTGACTTAATCATGAGAATCATTAAACATAAGGACACTATTCTTAAAATATTCGTAGTCGAGCTTTATTATGAAGTGCGATAACATTAAAGCATTGAGACTATTATGTAGATAGACTGATGATCATATATCATGAATCATGGATAAGGATTTATTAAGTCTTAACATAGGTATAAATATTAGGAGTTATATTTATAATGGATTGACCCGCTATGAGAATACTACATAGAATGTTATGCAAAGTGTCATAAGTTAATCTCATGGTGATAAGGGATGTATACCATACCACTCTTCGACCTGAAACCACTATCGACCCTAGATGTAGATTCGAATACTTTATTGTTGATCAAACATTATGTGTAACTGGATGACCATAAAGACAGTTGATGGGTACTCCACAAAGCATGCTGAGGGACATGAGTGACCTAGATGGAATTTGCACATCTTGCATAACAGGATAAATGTCTAAGGGCCCAATATCAAACTGGACAAGGGTGACACGGTCTATGCCTTGTGTTCAATATAGACTTAAGAGCAAAAAGGTAATTGTACACACAAGTATTATCACAAAAAAAGGTTTTGTCAGATCACATGATATTTTCTTGACTTGGGTAGCAGTGATGTGTTGCTAGATACCGCTCACTACTTATTATGTTATATACGTGATTTAATATAATTTCCAACGTTGTGAGAACCTACATGGTCACACACAAGAACAAATTGATGAGAGATAAAATAAATAAGGAACACCATAAGGTACGGTGCACTTAAGTAGAATACGAAATATGGTAAGGTATCACACACTTAAGTGATATACGATACATCATAAGGTATAGTGCACGTACACTTAAATGAGATTTTTAGCTTGCAACCCACACAAGTGGTTCTATAAATAGAACCCTTGTGTAGAATCATTCTGACTTGATGAAAATTCGGTCTAAGAAACCTTAGGCGTATTTTCTTCTCTCTCACTCAAAGTCTTCATTTGTATCAGCTAGCACTGAGACTGAAGGGATATGTTCATATAGATTGAATAGAGGCGTTGTTGTTCATTAACGCTCGTGATCACTCATTCGATTCGGCACCAAAGGTTTCAATTGCCACAAGAGATAACCATTTCTATCACTAATCATGCTCATTCATAAGGATCACTAATTTTTTTTTTAATTTCCGCTGCGAATTATATCGCGATTTTCCTTCATGTATTTGTAGGAAAAGGAAATTCCACTGAGAGAATGATCAAACTTTGTACTACAGATAATATTATTATTAAAATTTCTAATTTTGCTTATATGCTTGAATCTGTTTTTTTTATGGCAATACTAGATTAACACATATTGGTATTAGTATAATGAAGTCACTAATTAAATTCAACTTAATCTCTGTGATGTTAATGATTTTAAAAAATGTGAAATATATGCTAAATGAAATATAATTAATAAACCTTTCAAAAGTGTATAAAGAAATATCAACTTGCTTGATCTTTGCATTATGATTTGAGCGAATTTAATGGCATCTTAACATGTGGGGGAAATAGACATTTCATTACCTTTATCGACGATTGTTCTAGGTTCACACATAAATATCTTTTATAGTATGAAGATTATGCTTTTAATGCCTCTAAATTTTATAAAGCGGAAATAGAAAATCAATTAAGTAGAAGTATCAAAATCCTTAGGAGTGATAGGGGCGGTGAATGCTTTTCTACAAAATTTGATGCATATTGTGAAAAATATCGCATTATATATGAATGTTCTGCACCTCATACACAATAAAAAAATGGTTTAGTCGAGAAAAATAATCAGACATATTAAGAAATGATAAATGCTATGTTAATACATTCGGAATTGTCATTCAATTTAAGGGGTGAAGCCTTACTATCTACTTGTCATATATTGAATAGAATTCCTTTAAAGAAAACCGGTATTTCTCCATATGAAGTGTGAAAAGGAAGAATGTAAAATGTCAGTTATTTTAAAGTGTGGGGTTTGTCACCTATTATAAGAACATGGATCCTAAAAGAACACAATTTGTGACCTAAGGGAACAAGTTCCATCAGATACAAGTGGGTGTTTAGAAAGAAGTATCATAGTGACAGTACATTAAACACTTACAAGGATAGGTTAGTAGCAAAGGGTTTTAGACAAAAGGAATATGTTAATTATTTCAACACATAACATTTGCAGTTAGTAAAATGAGTAAATTTACTAGAAATCTAAACAGTAATAATGGGAAGGCCACTATTATAATTTTCGATTATATTTTTAAAACCAAAAATCTTGGCCTTCATTATGGTAGGTTTCCTGCCATACTAGATGGATATGCCAATGTGAGTTGGAGATCATATATCTACAACTGATGGATATTTACACTAGTTGAATGTGAAATTTATTGAAAGAGCAAAAGACAAAAATGTATTACTCTTTCAACCATGGAATTAGAGTTCATGGCTCTTTCTTCTGTTGGTGAAGAAGTTGAATGGTTGGAAGTTCCATTGCTAAAGACAATGTTTCAAAATTTTTGATACATTTCAATAGTCAGGCCACTCTAGCTCGGGCGTTTTGTAAAGTGTACAATAGAAAGTGTAAGAACATAACTCTTAGACATTCTTTCGTGAGAAAGTTGATTAAGGATGGAATCATTTCAATCACACACATATATATATATATATATATATATATATATATATGAACAAGCTATAATTTAGTTGATCTATTTACTAAGCCCATGGCCACATATTCAATAAATATTACCTCGAAAGGTATGAGATTGAAACTTCTTGAGTAAGAGTTCCAACAACGACGATAACCCAATCTAAAGTTAATAAAATAATAACCTCAAGATTCAATGGGTAACAAGAAGTAGTTGATTTGGATGTTTATGCAACATTGTGTAATAATATGGACTATTGCATATGAATGGTTGAGTTTTTCAAACTCTTAATGAATTTTAACGTGGATAAAATGAATCTCAAGTAAGATAGATACAATATGAAATTATCCTATGTGAATTTTGAGACAGTGTCGTCTCAAAGTGAGAACTAGGGTTTCTCTCATTAAAAAATCATGCAACAGGAAAAACACATGTCCATAAATAAGGATATGTGAGAGATATAATGGAAGAACCATTAAAGAGTGTGTGTAATGTAATGTCGGTCTAATCACAAAGGATAACAGGTTCAAAGTATTGTTACCTAAAATTCCGATTAGATATTGTGTTGTCCTTGATAAGGTTAAGTTCGAATCGAAAGATACTTAACCCTACTAACATTCTTTATTTCTTTTTTCTAGAATTAATTTTTTCATTATTAAAACAAGTGGGAGATTGATGTAATTAATAGAAATAGTTACCATGGGCGTGTTCCAAAATGACAAGAAAATATCTAAGTGAGGAAATGAGTAATAAATGCATAGGAAATAGTTCCACAAAGAAAGTATCACTCATTTTAAAAGCCCTTATAAAGAGTCACATTTATTAACTCTACAAAAATGTTAAATAGGATAAAGTTCCACATGGACAAGTGTGGTAGTCTCATGTCTAATGCCACTTATTACCTCTATAATCTTCCTCCTGGTTACATCGGCTATGGGTCCAGGACTGGGTTAGAGGACGTGGATGTAGAGTCGGAAGTGGCGGATTCTAATCGTAACATGAGCACTTAGGCACGACGTCAGTGCTTGAAAAACGTTGATGTAGGAGAAACATTATAAGATTTAGTAAAAGTATTGCTGAAATGGTGTGTTTCATCAATGGTCACAACCTTGTGAAATAAAAATACTTGGCCTATAAATTGATCATTATGGATTAAGAAAATTACATTACAAAAGTATATTATCTTCAATAAAAATTCCTTATTTCATCTTCCCTGCATTCAAGTTTTCACAAGTCTTGTTAAAACTTGAAGTAGGTTGAATTATTATGGGTATTCCTACGCGTTAACTCTAAGACATTTGTGAGTGCTTGAAATACTATAAGGAAAGTGATTCGCTCATGATTCAACTATATATCCATTCAACTTAGAATTATTATCTAACATTTAAAACTTCTAAACATAAATAAAGTAATTTCTCATGCTTGACTTGTGATTACGTCTCTTAGGCACGATAGATATATGGCCTTTAATTAATTTTCTTAATTTAATTTAATTAATTTTTAAATTGAACTATAAGAATTATTTGGCATTTTATTGAATTTATTAGAGAATTGTCAATAAATAAGGTTATTGGGCCAAGTTGTGGTTAGTAATGGAGGGGGTGTGATTGGTTGGCCCTATTACTAAAGTTATTTTGCTTTATTTTCATAAAATAAGATAATTGGGAAAATGAGAGAATAGAAGCAAATGAGAAGAAAAGTTCAGAACGTGAGAATAATTTTATAAATATTCATAAACTTGTTTTCAAAAATAATTTTAGAATATGATAGGGTAGACAGTAAATTTTAAATTTAATTGTTTATAATAATAATAATTAATTTAAAGTTTTGTATCTATTTTGAATTCTTAAAATCACTCCAATTAACTTGAGTATATTTTTTGTTTTCATAAAAAATGGATGTTTTTTTAGTTTTGACTTTAATTAATATTTTTTAGGTTTTATAAATAAATTATGCACTTTTTTTAATAAGTCAAATATATATAGATTAAAATAGAAGTTACAAAGAATCGGAGGACATAAACCAAACTCGATCAAATCACAAAATCATCTCGAAAGCGTATACAAATATATCAAATACATCAAAAGTGGTTTCTTTTAAAATAAAAGGCTTAATTGCAACTTTGGTCCCCCTATTTAGCATTTTTCTTGATTTTGATCCCCACATTTTAAAAACCACTATTTTAGTCCCTTTTTTAAGTTTTCTTTTGAATTTTAGTCCCCTTCAAATTTGAAGATATTTTTTAATGAGGTGGCGCTACTTTTGCTTATGTGGCATTGCCAACTCAATATTTAAATATTTCAAGTATTTTTTAATTACTTATCATTTTTAAAAAATTATAAAATCAATTGTTTAAATTTAGAAAAAAAACAAAATTTACGAACACCCAGAGGAATCAAAGCCACGACTTCAAGGGTGTGAACACTTACACTTCCCACCAGACCAACCACGCTAAGTTGTTAAATTGTAGCTACACTAATATTTAACATCGATTTTAATATTGTGATTTATAGAATTACATGTTTTCTTAATTTAATCCATGCAAATACATTTACTTTGATTAAATTGACTTTATTTTAAAAACAACATAACAACACTTGGTGAAAATGAAGTCAAAATCTGCAGCCAGAATTTAGTCTGCAACTTCCCTAATGTTAGTCTTAAATATAACTACTATGCAAAGTTCATGCCATAGTCACCAAATTGAACTAATTGATAAACACTATAAAGACTAAAAATTGTAGCATAGTATAGGCAAAGTGTTGCAGAAATCAACAAAAGCTCTTCCTCCATTTTTCTTAGACAAGCCTGCATAAACCTTCATCCACATCTTTCAATCACCTTCATTTTTATATTTGCAAACACATCTATTCATAACACAAAACTTACATGAATCTACAATACGTTCACCATAACTCAACAAGCTTACCGGGGATATCTTCACCTTCGAGAACATTCAGAGTCGGTATTTTCTGAATCCTTCCGCTTAAGCTAACTCCAATTTATTCATGCTTGATCTATTTGTCTTGTTTATGCTTCAAATTTCATGTCTTATTTGTTGATTTTGCGTGTAATTCTGAGAGGAGATTTTGAGCGTGAGAGAGGGTTTGTGCGTTCGGCTTAGGGTTTTGAACGAATTAAATCTGAGGGAGTATGAAGATTGAAAATAGAAGAGTTTTAGTTTGTTGTTGTGTTTGTTTGTTGATTAGAAGAGCAGAGGAAGTAAATGGAGAAGAACATATGGGTGTTTTGTTTTGAGTTCTGAGAGCAAGAGGCAGAGAGTTGACGAGAAAGAGAGTGAGAGGTTGACAATATTAAAATTTATGTTAAATACTACTGCTACCCAAACTTATCGAACCAGCATAGTTGGCTTGGTGGAAACAGAAAGTGACCACACCTTATAAAAAGACTTGGAATATTTAAATATTGATTTGGCAATGACACATAAGTAAAAGTAGCGCCACCTTATTAAAAAATACCTCAAATTTGAAGGGGGACCAAAATTTAAAAGAAAACTAAAAAAAGGGACTAAAATAATGGTTTTTTAAAATAGGGGCCAAAATTTAAAAGAAAACTTAAAAAAGAGACTAAAATAGTGATTTTTAAAATAGGGGGATTAAAATCAAGAAGAATGCTAAATAGGGGGACTAAAGTTGCAATTAAGTCAAAATAAAATAAAGTAAAAGGACACGCACAACATGCATTATTCGACAAACTCGCAAACATGCACGAAATTAAATGGCATAAAAAAGTCTAGTGTGAGCATTGACATTTAACATTGTCTATGAACCAACCGCCAACACAGACTGATTCACGAACCAACAATCTCTTAAAAAAAACAAAACGACTCTTTCGAGTCCAACAATCCAACATCAAATAGAATGATACAAATATGATATCGATCTCACTTCAATCTTGAAAGACTGATGCAAATATTAAGTGACTGCTTGTGCAAAGAGGGAAACCTTAAATCTTGAGACTTGTAAATCTCAACAGATTTGAAGCCAATCAAAGAATCAAAAGCTCAGGATATATCCCAACTTTGCATCAAAAACATAAACCTGCAATAGAACCATTGGAGAATGAGCTTTCACAAACGTCAGAACTTCCACCCAACAGAGCACTACAACCGAGTGGCAGCATACAACAGTCGTCGAAGACCTGATTCGCCACCGAAAAAACCAAAATTTGGTGAGTATTCAACTGAAATAAGCCAACTAAAAGAATGAGAAAGCATCACGACTCCATATCAGACGCAACTGTTTGTCAATCTGCCTTGAGCGACCGTCGCCGAAACCGAATCAGCGCTGAAGAGACCAAGTATGATGCAACTTAAAGAGATTGAAGGGTGAAGCGAGCGACAACCTAAAAGGAGGTTAGAGTTGGAGCAGTCAAAGAAGCTTCGCACCACCAATTTTGAAAGCTACTTAATGGCCGAAAGAATTTGGATATGGGGAAGAAAGAAGAGGAGGTCCGATCTTTTAGAGAATCCTTACTAGAATTAAATTTGATTAATCATCTTTATTTTTTAACTAGACATACACCTGTGCGATGCACGAATAAGTTTTGAATAATTATTATATAAATTTTTTAATAATATTTATAAATAATTTAGAATCCTATTAATTAAAAGTGGAAGCAATAGAAAGTCCTTATTTTCATGTGTACGCGATTTCTTTCTATTTGTCTTAATGGATTATGATAATTTATTTAATTTTAATTAATTAATTAATTAATTAATCATTTATCTTTTTTATATAAATTTAAAAAAAAAATAGAATTACGAAATTCGAAAGTCTTTATTTTTCACATGTGCGTGGTTTCTTTCTATTTGTCTTAATGGATTATGATAGTTTATTTAATTTTAATTAATTAATTAATCATTTATCTTTTTTATATAAAAATTTAAAAAAATTTGGAATTAGGAAATAAGAGATTTAACAACTTTAATATATAAGATAAATAAAACCAATAAGAATCAAGTGGAAAATCATTTATGGAGATAATTAAATAAGATAAATAAATAATTAATTATAATTTATGAAATTACAAAATTATCCTTAATTTTGGTGCCATATTTTTGTTTAAGAAATCATTTATAAAATAAAAATATTATTAAAACAAAAAGATGTAGAATTATAAAATAAATAAAAATCCATATTAGTCTAAATTATTAAAATTAAATGCATCTTGTAATATCAAAGTACCTACAAATAAAACATTTATCAATGATATAAAAAGTAAAATATTGTGATTGAGATTAAATAGTTAAGTGTGTGATTCAATGACATGAGAAAATAAAAAATTGTTATTGAGATGAAATATGAATAACTTATACACGAAGATAACATGGGTGAGGTTCAAATGGAGTATAATGGAGAATGATATGAGTGAGATTAAAATGAATTTCATTAAAGAAATTGTGCAGTTATTTATGAGTGGAGTGAGTGGGAGTAATTTAGAGTCCAATTTTTTCAACCATTTTTTTAATTGATAATAATAATGATAATTAATGATAATAATAATGATAATTAATAGTTAACAATTAATTATATTTAATTATTTATTTAATTAATTACTTAATTATTTATTAAAAGTTTTCGCGGAAAATTTTGATGAAAAAATTTTGGATGATCATATAGTATGAGATTGAAGTTAAAAATTAAAACTCATAAACTCCGTTTTATTTTTTTTGAATAAGAGATTAAGATTAAACAAAAAAAACTGATACAAAAGGAGGGGGGACATCGGCCAAAACCCTTTCAATGCGACATAAACCTAAAGAATGACAAACTGAGCCTATTCTTTACAAAATCTGCCCTCAAAAAACTAGAAATGCTACTATAATTAGTGTAATCATTAATCGTTAGACCTATATTCGCCAGAGAATCTGCACAACTATTACCTTCTCTAAATAATTAGTATCAACCAAAAATAAAATATCTAAAAGTTTTGTGAAATACACGAAGACTTAGGTTGAAAAACATGAATTATATATTACTTTCGATGTTGAAAAAAATACAATTAAAATTAAGATGATAGTATAATTACATACTTGTTTTGGGGAAGCTTTTTTATTAAACAATTAAAAATAATATGATAAATTATTAAGTTAGTGGAAGAAAACTTAGTTATTTTAATTAATATAAAATTAAAAATAAGTTATTACTCAGTGGAAGAAAAGTTAATTTAATTTTATTAAATAATTAAAAATAAATATGAGAAATTATTAAGTTAGTTGGAGAAATATTAGTTATTTAAATAGTGTAAAATTAAAAATAAATTATTACTTAGTGGAAGAAAAATTAATTTTATTAAACAATTAAAAATAAATATGAGAAATTATTAAGTAAGTGGGAGAAAAATTAGTTAGTTTAAATAATATAAAATTAATTAATTAATATGATAAATTACTAAAATAATTAGTTAGTGGGAGAAAAATCAGTTATTTTAAATAATATAAAATAAATAAGTAAGTAATAATGAAATTATTCAAATAACCCTAATTTTGGCTCTAAAATATACTTCAACGACTTAACGACTTTAATTAATAAGATTTTGACTCCAAAATATACTTCAATGACTTAACGACTTTAATTAATAAGATATCTTGAATGAATTTTCTTAAATATTCTTATAATACTATAAAAAGTTTATCCATTAAAGTTATAATATTTTAGCATGGTATAAATTAAATATATTTTTAAACATTAAAAGTTCAAAATCAAAGTAATGAAAATCTAGTTTAAAATTTAAATTTTGAGCCATTTTTTTAGGGTAATTTTCTTATGTTCTAGACGTATGGAACAAATACTTTGAAAACACAAAGTAAATCCTTCAAATTAATTATTTTATTAAGCCTATTTTGGTCAGCATTGTTGCTCCACTAAATTAAGCATATGTTTGGATGGGCGTAAAAAAATTCAAAATGGCAGTGGAAATCACTGCAAGATAAAAGCTACTATTAGTTGCATTTAAGAGAAGGTGAAAAATGCTAAAAATGGAGTTAAACTCAATTTAATTTGGTTGATTTTAATTTAGAGCATTTGACTAATGAGAAATGCCATTATTTTTTATAATGCTCTTTTTAGTTTTGAAGTGGTAATATCTAAAATTATGTTTTATTCTTGGAGATGATTGTGTACGTAATAGTGATTCCAACTCTAGGTTTATTTTTTAGGATTGATATAAGTTACCTCTAATTAGTTCCAACTATAATTAGAGTTTTCAATTGTAAGGGTTGCATCCCTAGTGCGATTTCTTATATCATTGCCTATTAAAATAAATAACTTTTCGTTTTCACCGTTAAAGAATCCCAAATGCGTTAAAGGGTGTTGGATGTGGAACCAAACAAGCACTAAAACAAAGTACATCTTGAGAAGTTATTTCTTATCATAACACAGTACTAGTACATTGTATGAATAAATTAAATGATCTTGCTCATTTTGAACCAAATTAGGAGTACTAGTACTATTTAAATATAACAAAGTAGCATGTGATTTGGCGGGTATTGCCTATTAAATGCCTAGAACCTATAGTATGTACAAAATTGGGATAGGACACTTTAATGGTCCATCCATAACATGTATCACATCTCTATCCATGATATTTGCAAATCTAGTAGAAAAACTAAAAGGAGAGACTCAATTTCAGCGCCAACAAAGGAGATTTGTGTTTTAAAGTATGAAGACTTTGTGGATTGGAGCTAGTAGCACCAAATAATTCATAAATCTTTGTCATAATTAAAGGGGTCAAATCTTTGGTTAAGAGCTCGAGAGAAACTTTCAAACGAGACATGTTATCATGAAATAAGTTGTTTAGATTAATGTAATCAATACATGTGGTCTTGTAAACAAAAGGGAAGGTTTAAAAATCATGAAATTTTGGAGGGACATGCACCTTTTGCAAGAACGGGTAACTCATCACAAATATGAGTAATGACTTTTGGTTCGTTCATTTGAATTCCATGACTTTCTTGTTCTTTTCTTTCAAATTAATTGAGTTCTAGGATAGGACCTTATCATCTCTTTAGATGGGAAGAATCAATTTGGAGAATAGGTAATCATCATTCTTTTATTATACAAATTTTAACATGTTCAATCACATTAATGCTTCAAAAACCAAACTTAAATATATTATTATGATTTTTTTTTGGCCAAACTTGTGGTATTTTTTTATCATCACATTGAAGATAATGTAATTTTTCAAAAAAAATTCAAAATTTCTAGAATAGATGGTTAAAAAAGGACACCATAACTATTAGGAAGATCCTAAAGTCCCACATTGGTTGGAGATAGAACATTGAAAGAGTATATATAGAGGGACACTCCTCACCTTACAAAAATCGGCTTTGTAAGGATGAGTTAAGTCAAACTCTAATATGATATCAGAGTCTATCGATTGGACGTAAAGATGAGTTAGGTCACTAATACTAACAAAAAGTTATTTCCACACTTAACTCAACTTAATAAATAATGTTGGTAGTAGAGATAGATCACTGTGGTGGGGTGACATCTGCAGTTTAGATATAGGTGACTGGGGGAACCTAAATGAATTTTCAGTTAGAGAGTGCTACAAAAAGTTGGGGGAGTTTGTCATAAGGTCTAACTTATCCTGGTCAAAAGTCTGGCAAAAATCGATCCCGTCAAAAGTGTCGTGGCTTGTGTGGAGAATTATGCACAATAGATTAGCTACAAAAGATAATTTATTTAGGAGAGGTGTCATCGGGCAGGGGTCAAGTCAGTGTGGCGGGGAGTGTGGTCACAAAGAGACGGCGCCTCATCTATTTTTTGAGTGTCCAATGTTTGCAGGTCTTTGGTACGCCATAAGCAAATGGTTGGGAATATCCACGGTATTTCAAAAGGACTGTTTGGCGCATCTAGAGCAATTTGAAGGCCTATTGGAAAGCGGAAGAGTTTTCTCGAAGAGAGTAAGCGCGGTGTGGTTTGCTTGCATTTGGAGTATATGGAAAGCGAGAAACGACAAAGTATTTAACAACTCTGTGATATCAGTAGAGCAAATGGTTGAAAATGTAAAAAGATTAACATGGAATTGGTTGAACATTAGATCAAAAAGAGTAGACTACTGTTTGGCTCAGTGGTATATGAATCCCAGATCATGATTTGGATGTACGGATGAGTGAGGCTGTTTTTGGTTATTTTGAAGAGAGGTCTAAGGTTCGGTCGAGGGTCGATCTAAATCTTTGTGCTCTATGTTATGGCTCTGGTGAATCGCCAGTCATATGCTTGAATTGGAGTGTGTTTTTACAGCCCGTCTATGATGTGTGGTGGAGCTCTCGTTTCGATTCTTAGGCTGGAGGAACCCGACGTAAGTCGTTCATGGTCTGCAAATCCTGCTAAGTTCCATGTTTGTCACCTCTGAAAGGCGCATCATTGTGGTTGTGAAGGTGTTGCCAGGGAGGTTATTGTTTCTATGGTGTTATATGGTGGTAAATGTACCGGTTCGATTTGGTATCATCACTCCGAGATCTGTAGTCTGGCTTGTGTCGTGTTCAAAAGTGCTTGGTGGTATGGTGTTTTTATGTGACATTTCTTCTGTTCTGACTGCAGTTTCCTGGTAGCAGCTCCAAAGCTATTGGATTGAACCATGACACAATATTGATGCAGAGAATCATAAATATGTTGGGCAATATGCTGGTTTTGAATGTGGTGGAGATCGGTGTGTGTATTGCTGCTGCATGTCTTAATTTATGTGGTCTAATTATTCTTGTAATGGTGGTATTAGAAGTAGTATAATGTTTGGCTTCTGTTTAGCAATATAAATGTAATATTGTAACAGCAACACGGCATAACTTATGCTGTGTATCCTATTAATATAATTCTTAGCTTTTTCCAAAAAAAAAAAAATAATGTTGGATAGTTTACTCACTCGATGTTGACATTGAAATTTTTAAATAAATGTGAACCTTCACAATACACACATGCTACCTCCCTTACTTATGCCACGACATTTATTGGCTCTACATTTGGCACATAAAGTGGTATCATTAGAATTTTCAACATGTTATGAATTTGGGCCACTAATTAACTTCATGCAGTCCAATTGGTCGCATGGAAGTGGCGGGTGTGGCATGTAAGATTTTTTTTGTCAGTCATGACTAAGTGTTTGTAGTAATACTCTCAATCAATTCGAAGTCTTTGGTATAAGACTTGGATAATAATGCTCCTTATGATAATGCACCCAACATATTTCTTGATGATAGTTTTAAACCATTGTAAGTGTTTCCAAATGAGAATACCATGGTAGGTACATTGCTTCAACATCTCCTTGAAAGTACGAAAAAATGATGTTTCTTCCCTATGTCAAAATTATGTGATTTTTTCTCTCATATTAGCATTCTTGAGTGGAAGGAAGTATTTGTCTAAGAATTTTTCATCTAGATCATTCCACGAAGTATTTGTCTAAGACTTTTTCTTGATTTTTCTTTTTGGCACATACTCTACTTTGTGTTCAAGTGAAATCAACCTGCCCATATAAGGTATTGATGCTACTTATGGCTTCAATGAAGAAAACAAAACATATAAAGGCTGCAATGAATTATCTTACTAGATCAAATAACCTATTGTTGATAAAACATATGCAAACATACATATTCAAACTAGTAGCAAATAATATTAAAAATATCGATCTTATAAGAAATGTGTGTAAACATTTCCTAAATCAATTGAAATTAATAAATTAATTCACGATCTTAAAAGAGAATAATATTTGGTGTCTTCAAACAAGGATATGAGAAATAACAACCCCTTTGAATTTTTCAATTATAGTTGAATTCAATGTTGTGCCTCTTAGTGTCAGCTTTATAGTAAAAATGGATATGAGGTTGAGGAATGGTGATTACAGAAGAGTTTTGTCCTTTTTCTTAGGATTTCTCCAAATTTATCTTTATCATCTTAGATGTAGTGTTTTCTTTCCTTTTATAGCACCACCTTTGGTACTTGGCCATTATCCTTTTATCCAATTAGTATTGACCCAATAATAAGACGTGACCCTTTTTGAGGTTGTACTATGATAGTACAACTGCAAATGCTTGAAAACGTTCATTCTTTCTTTGCATCTTTGTGTCTTTATCCATTCATTCTAGCTTAGCACATTATCTTAATATCTAGAATCTTACATTGTTGGGAATAGACATTATTCAAACATTTTTAAAACACCTAATGTCACCAGGCTAATCCTACACACTAAAAGCACAAGTGAGATCCACAAACATAACATTTAATACGCTTAACTACAAACCATCACAAAATGATTCCATACAAGTAAACTTATATCATTCATCTAAGTTACAAGTGATGAGTTCAACTTTTTGGGACTACAATAGCTCATTAAATGGATTTATCACTCTTTCAAACGTTCTTAAGCGATTTCGACGATTTCGTTAGCGATGGACCGATGCGTTTTATATGTGGTTGTTATTGTACATTTATTTCCTTTGTTCACCATTAGATATTGTTAAGTGAGAATGTGGATCGTTAGATTTGATCCCAACATACGGTTCCAAATGATCTAGTCAATAAACCTTTCTGATTCAAGCGTTGTAGGTGAACTCTAATTTGGCAATTGACTATGATAATAACTCTCACTCTTGTTTGGAAGTGATAAGAGGGATAATATTTGCAAGCACTCTAAAGATCAAGTTAGTGATAACCGTAATTGTGAGATTTTTAAGTTTGAATTGTATTGTACTTGAGATTGATTAGATCTTTCTATTTATAGTATGGTTCTAGGTTTTTGAAGACCTAAAAACTTTTATTTCTCCACATTTCTTTGAGAAAATGTGTTAGGAAATCCTTGAGAATACGATCCGACATTACTTTCGAATCTTTCCAACTATGGTCCTCTATGCTTCTAAGCCAGATCCATTTTAAGATTCACCGATATTATAACCTTCTGTGTGATTACATGTTTTAGTGATTGCCATTGGTAGTCAAATGTCAGCAAAATAACATTAGTGGATCTCCCCAAATGATCTCAAGGTTATTTGGGAGGTTGATTGGTCTCAATCTTATATTATATTCGAGTGAGACCATACCACATATCTCAAGGCTTTTCAATCATATCCCTTGGATGTGAATCTTTTAGAGTATTTTTTAAAACTATTGGATGAATCTAACGATCTATTTTCAAATTTCTTAATACACGTTATATAATATGGAGTGAAAAAGATTGGACCATTGACTCATACCAAATGATATTAAGTTCTTCCATTATATTATATTGTTGTTAGTGAATATATATATTCTAATGATATAAAAATATATTAATTTAACGAATAAATGAGAAAATTATTAAGTATTTAGTAATTTTAGATCATTAAAAAAAAAAATTTCTTTTAAATCTAATAGCAAACTAGTCATTAGAGATCCGTAGGTTCTTAGCTACAAGTGATGCAATTTTTACCCTACATCCATGAACTCATGAGAAATTAAAGAAATAAAAAATTGAAAATGACAAGGTTTTGTGGCTATTATTATATATTTTCCCTCTTGTTAAATCACACGACTAGATGAATGAAGATAATCTAAATTCACAAATGGAAAAAAAAAAAAAATAGAGAATGTGATTAGATTGGATGGTTGAGTTTACCATACACAAAAAGTCTTCTAGGCAGGATTCTTGGAATGGGCATGTCGTTATGTGTTAGCTAGCCACACATGTATACCGCTTAAGATTATTTTATGATGTTTTTGGTTCCGTTTTGCGAATTAGACCAAAGTATTCAATATTTTTAATTTAATATTCTAATAAATCCATATACCAAATTTAATCTCTATATCCTACTTAAAAAAATAAACTTAAGAGTGCAGTCAAAACAATATATTGTCTTTTTTTATTATTTAATGGAGCGTGTCAATTTTATAAGAGTGCCCTATCAAATTTTCATTTATTTATTTAGTTGATTAATATTTAATATAATTATAATATAGTTCATTAATATTTCAATTTTAAAAAATTATTAATTAATAATAAAATATTAATGAATGATAATTTAAATTGAATTACAAACGTTAAAAAAATTACATTATTGATGACGTGATACATTGTAATGACCACCGGTTTCAGGTCAGATACGAATGGTCGTCGAGGTCCCGGTTGAATTTGCTAAGGTGGTTTATGTTTAATTTAAGTGTTTCTTGTGTGTATTGGTATGATTATGATGAGTTAGTGGATGGTATTTGTTGTTGGTAGTAATGAGTATACTTTGGTTTTGTGATTGGGTGTTTGTTGTTCGTAGTAATGAGCATACCTTTGGTTTTGTGATTGGGTGTTTGTCATATATTGATTATGGGTGTTAACAAAAGGCTACTGTGTGGCTTGATAATTTTGTTAGGTTGGGATAAGGGTAGAGATGGCAACAGGTAGGGTCGGGTGCAGGTTTCACATAGCGCACTCGAAATCACCACCCGAACCCAAACTCAAAGGCTATTCTAGTGACAAAATCACACCCACGCCCACATCTGTTGGATTCGAGTTTTTCCATCCGAATTCGAACCCGCAGCAAAATACATAAAATACAACAGTAACATTGAAGTTTTTCATTAATCCAAACGGACGGAAAAACACTGTAGAATTAAAATATATTTAGGGGCATAAAATACAATAGCAACATTAAAATACAATGTAGAATTATATATATTTAGGGGCACTTATGTAATTTCAGGTCTAAGTGGGTGTGGTTTCGGGTGTGGATTTAACACCCAAACCCGCACCCGAAATATCGGGTGACACCCGAACTCAATCAACTATGGTTTTCACCCGTTGACTCGGGTTCGGGTGCGGGTGGGCCCCGCGAGTGTGGGTCTGCCAGCCATCCCTAGATAAGTGTAACACCCCAAATCTAATTAATTATTTAATTAGACTAATCGAGGATTTATTCATTGGAATTAGTTGAAGTCGAGGTTTATCGGTATTATTCTACAAACGTAATGGATTAATATGTTGATTTGAGCAGTTAAGTTTATGGTCGGATTAATTTGTCGGAGAAATACAATTGTGAGTTGGTATTAATTAAGTTAAGAAGCAATTGTAGTTGTGGATTATTATTGGGAATAATATTCGTAATGTTATGTGATTATTCAATTATGTGTGTTATTTGGCTTAATTGAGTAATTAGAGGAATATTATGAATTGGGCCTAAGTGGAAGAAATATGACATAAGAGATTGGATTGTGGGTTAAACCCATTAGTAAGAATGGATAGTAAGAGTTAGGGTTTTAGAGGTTTGGCCTCATAACTCATTTTGGGGAAAAAGAAGAGAAAGAAGAGAAAGAAGAGAGGAAGAGAAGAAGAGAAGAAAGTTATGGCATGAAGAGAGGGATGACTCCATTGAAGTGAAGCTTTTACTAAGGTAAGGGTGGGGTTCTTACCTACTAAGGGTTGGCATGATGATGTATATGGTGGGTTAGATTGTATGTTATTCTCCATGGAAGTTGTGTGTAGAGATGTTAGGGTTTATGAACAAATGTGTAAATTTATGATTTGAAATGTGTTTAATTGATGCTTAATGATGTTGCGATGTTAGAAGATCCATAATATGTGTTGTATTTGTGTTTATAACATGTATTCTGTGGTTGTTCGTGATGATTGGTGTTTTCCAGCTTGATTGGGTTGAGTTTAGGGGTTTTGGGATGAAATTCGTATGCTGTTTTCGTGTTTTGGGAGTTTCTGAAATCGCCAGTTCGCGCCGCGAACCTCTGTTGGCGCCGCGAACTGCTTGGCTGAAAGTTAGGAATTTTTGAATTCGCTCAGTTCGCGCCGCGAACTCTGTTGGCGCCGCGAACCCTGTTTTGCAGAACTTTTTCTAAACTTTGAAATGATATAACTTTTGATTCGTAACTCCGTTTTAGGCGCCGTTTGAAGCGTTGGAAAGCTATCGCAATGAACTATACCATGATGCAATAAAATGATCCATATGATATAGTTTCCTATTATGTTTATTAGGATTAAGTGATGAACTATATTGTGCTAACATGTGAAGTATGTTATGTGCTATGAATCAATGTAACCATGTTGCGGTATAACTTGATGTATGTTTTCTTATGATGATACAATGTTATTGAGATGATAATAAGTACCTTCCTTATGATGAATGAGATAATGATGTATGTGATGATATGCATGATTAATAAAGATGTTGTATGCTACATGCGATTAATTGTGCGTATTTGACGTGTATGAGTCAACGATGATGCTATGCGTTGACTTAACAATATATATGAAATTGAATATAACGTGTTATGATGATTACTTGAATTAAGGAATATGAAGAATTTGTTGATGTTTGTTGTTGTTGTGCAATATAATGAATTGTTGTTGTTATAACATGATGAATTGTTGTTGTTGTTGTAACATGTTGATATTTGTTGTTGTTGTAGACCCTATGGTCACTATTGATAAGTTGTATTATGTTGATAAGAATGAAGTTGAATATATGTTGTATGTCGATATGATGTGATGATGTGATTTAGATGTGGTAAATTACTATGATACGGTTATTGCCATAGAACCTTGGCATTGAGTTGATGTTGTTTAGTTGATGTGGTTATGTTGTTTAAGTTGATTATGTCGTTCAAGTTGATTATGTCGTTTAAGTTGATTAAGTGGTTTAAGTTGTGTTTGTGGATGTGCATCATTTGAGTCTTATCCATTGCATTGTTTGAGACGGCCCTTGTGGCAAATGTTTGAGACGGCCCTTGTGGCAAATGTTTGAGACGGCCCTTGTGGCAAATGTTTGAGACGGCCCTTGTGGCAAATGTTTAAGACGGCCCAATGGCAAACTGTTTGAGACGGGAGTTTTACTCCAATGGTACCACATGCATATGCATAAGTTTGAGTCACATTCGAGTCGCACTTGAATTGCATTTGAATTGTGTTTGGATTGTTGAGATGACGAGGTTTTGTTGTAACGTGATAATGATATGTTTGTTGTGACGTATTTAATATCATACTTGCATATTTGAATATGTGATTAATGACATCGTTGCCGTTCTGGAAGTTGTATTATATTGATAAGTTGTTTTACGATGAATCTTGTTGTAAGATGCTATGTGATGCGAAGTGGTGAAATTATGTATGATCTATATCTCCTATATTATTTATCATGCATTCCTTTATATTGTAAGATATCTCACCCTTTGATGATATTTCCCCTACCATGGGAAATGGGCAGGTACTCAAGATTAGTCATGGATGTCCGAGGTTACCTATGTGAAGTCTTTATGTTGCTTTATGGCAAGTCGAGTTAGTGTCCATTGCTCTGATACGTAGCACTCGGGGGGTTTAGTCGTTATTATATGATTATTGTATTCCATGATGACATTTGTGTTAAGTTGAATTGAAAGGTGTTTATAAGTTTAAGTTGTAAGTGGTGAATGAAGTTTTGTTTTGAATGCTATGTATCTTTATTAAATGCAATATAAGTATGTTTGTTTGGTTAAGTCGAATTGTGACATCCCATCGTTTGATGAAGATTTTTAAATGCACTCCGATTATCGCTTATAATTGCGGGGTAGATTTGGGGTGTTACAATAAGGGTGTAAGTTTGTTGTTGGTTGTGTTGGACATTTGATATTGATGGTTGTTCACGTAGGTTGACTACGTATCTAAGCTTGGACAAAAAGCCAATTGTAACTGATCTATATTATGATATATATTGACAACTTTTTCATATGTTCGAGATGACATAATCGACCATGGCTAAGCTGCGACAATTCTTCCATTAACGACATTTTGCCTTTGCGAAGTCTTTCCAACTGTCTATGTCATGGGTCTGACACTTTATTTTTATGGTATTTTTAAAGCACCTCGGCGAATTTGGGATGTTTTGATGCATGTTAAATTGTAGTTTAACCCAATTAATGTGGTGCATTTCCACAATAATGAACATAATAATTGGTGTTGTTGCAGTCCAAATGGTTGCATCGTCTTCATCCCTTGCATAATCATTTTCTAAAGCCACTTATGACCTCCAAATAAATTGATGTATAAAATATATTTGTCAGTTCACTAAAATTTAAAATTAAGAATATATTAAGTAATGAATAGTTTAGTAGTGATACATCATTTGGTCTTAGGTGGTGTATGAATAATCAATAAGCAATATTGTGTCCCAACCCAGTTACACTCCCTTGTACAAGAAAGTATGGATTGCAAGGAATAAGGCAGTTGAACATGTCTACAATAATTGGGAAACTTCGTACAATGAACTTCCACATTTTTTAGTGGCAGCTCAAAAATATGTTCCTGATACAGTGCTAGTTATGGAGACACTATCCACATATGCAGATAACGACACTTGCCTTGATGGAATTAGAATCTTCCACCGGTGCTTCTAGGAATTTCAACCATACAATCGAGGTTTTTTCATAATATAAATATTTTTTTAATTGGATGAGACATCGTTATACAGTAAATACAAGGGAACTTTTCCAATTTCTTTTTCTATAGTGGATGGTGGGAGTGATGGTGATTAGAGTTTCTTTCTCAAGAATTTGAGAATAAATGTTACTATGCAAACCAATATTTGTTTGATTTCAAACAAGCATGCATATATTGGGAGTGCGTACAATAATTTAGGAAATGGTTGGAAAAGTCCTCCTTCTACTCATATGAAATGCATCAGACACATTGCTTAAACTTCATGCAGAAAAAAAAAAAGACAAAAGTCTTCGTAAAAGTTGTAAACATGGGTAAGTATATCTATTTTCCATTTCACTAGTAAATTACAATTAAATGTAAATACTAAAATTAGATTTGTTTATAATGCAGAGTATGCTTTAAACTAATACCATCATTCAGACACTATTGCGAAGAAATAAGACTTTCAAAAGCACAAGCTTAAGATGGGTGGATAACATTCTAGTGGAGAAGTGGACAAGAGCATTTGACGATGGTCGATGATAGGGTCACATAAACTTAAACCTTGTGAAATAAATGAAATCTTTATTTAAAGGCACTCGAAACCTATAAATAACGAAGTCAGTGTGAGCCACCTGTTACAGGTTTGGAATATTATTCAGTAATAGAGGTTCAAAATGGAATTTATTGTTATAATCAAAGTATTTGTTAAATGAAAACTGCATGAAAGTGATGAATGAGGAAACTATAAAATATAACACACAATTGATCAAGAGATTTGATAGTAAAACTTCAATTGCGTTGCCGACGATAAAATGAACCATAATGAAGGACAAACAATGAGATATTATAGTGTCGAACTATAAAAAATATTGGCGTGACTGCGGAAAATTTCAAGACTTTTGTTTTTCTTGCTCCCATATCATATTGGCATGTAGTGTTTTACTTAATGCATTCTTTCATTTATATGATGTGTACAAGGTTGTAAACCTATTCAGAATCTACAACGAGTGCTTCTAGTGGCAACCAACAATGAATATTGACCTACATATCAAGGGAATATAATTTGACACAACAAAAATATGGATAGGATGAAAAGAGGTCTCGCTACCAACATACATATTAGAATCGAAATGGACATGACTAATAAAATGGAACGAAAATGTGGAATATGTCATCTTACATATCACAAACGAAAACGTTGTTCAAATGTTAAAATCAGTTTTAATTAAAAAAATCATTATGTTGTTAAATTACTTGGAAAAATTATATTATATACACAATAACTTTAGGTTACAACAAAAAAGAGGATTAACATAGCAAAAATAAGAAGACAAACAACAACTTAAAAAACATAATATTGCGCATGCAATAATCAAAACAACATCATTTCTGCCATGAATAGATTTCAGCAACATTTTCTCACATCTAATTAATTTTTAACTAGCCACCAACAAAATTGTATATTGTTATTATTACTATAATGGATATGTATGAAACAAGTTTTTCTAAATCACCAAAACACTTAATCAATGTACAAATATCACAAATTAATTTGATGATGATGTTAGATTAATTATTTAATTAATCAATTATGAGTTAACAATAATCAATTATTATAAATTATTATTAATATAAATTATGGTCTACTATTGTTAATCACTTATTTATGAATTATATAATTGGGTTTTGTATCTGAATAAACCGTAATGGGTTGGACCATTCAGTTAAGCCCAATGAGAGGTCCTTGCCCTCAGCCGTTTAGCTATTTAAGCGTTGTCCTATTAAACGATTAACATACTGAGAAACCCTAAAGGGCAATAAGGGTAGTAATCCTCTTATATCACTTTTTCTAAGTGCAGTCTCTCAAATTCTACAAGGTACACCGTTTTAATTATTCTTGATTACGCTATAATATTATTATATGCTATTACTTGTATTTATTCGATTCAGTTAAATCTATCAATTGGTATCAGAGCCTTGTAGATAGTTTTATAGCTATTTTTTTAATTATATAAATTAAATTCGTGTATGGTTTGTGTAATACGGTGAACTGAAGGGAAGGTGTAAGGCACCCTTTGCATCCATGGTTTTCCATGGGCTCTTAATTGCTTTACTCTTTTGAAAGAAATGTAGAAGAGGAAACAAGGATTTTAGCTCGTAAATGAGCGTAGCCTTGAAAGTGTTTAGAAAATAGAGTAGAAAAAGATATTAAGAGCAAGGCAATTACGAGCAATTACCTGGTTAGATGAAAAATGTTCTTTAGCCTTTCAGGGTGAAAGGGTCTATCCATACCATAAGAGGACAGGAAGTCTTTCGTTTGGATGTTTACGGGTCATCGAATTATCCTTCGCCATAAGACTGTCCCATGCCATAAAGGGGCAGGTAGTCTAAGGGAAGGATCATAATAGCCTTCTTCGTTAGGCAACCAGAGGATACCTTAGCACTTCGTAGGCAACTTCGAGGGACGAGGTCATATTTGGCGAACCGAAGGCATCATCATTAGGGACTTATGACCTTGAGAATGAACTGAGGGAAACATTGCTGAGGTATCCTCATATTCGAGGGACAAGGCTATTCTGCAAAAAACACAAGGCAACAGGCAACAGGCAACAAGAGGGGTACCATAAAAGGTGCGTGGGTGCAACAATCACGTGATTAAATTCCGAAATTAACTTATAATTAGTTATTCTAAGTTCAATTCAAGGTTACAACTCCTTAGGATTACTAACCACACAATAATATAATGACAGGTTAAGTGCCTTCAAGGCCAAACAATACAGCCTCGAAGCAGTTACAATATTATGGGGAAGGGAAAAAGAAACCAGTGGACCAGCAGTGCAATAGGTTTGACATAAATAATAATTAAAGAAAGTAAATCAGATAGGTTTTAGGGTTACTGACTATTGAGCTTTGACGGTTGGCTAACCCTGAAAATTGGGAAAAGAGAAAACAAATACAAAGGGGGTGAGTGCATTATCAATTCATTGACAGTTAAAGCTAACCCTAATTTGATAAAAAAAGGCAAAGAAAATTAAAAATAAATATGAAATAGGACTTAGCTTTTGATCTGATATGGTTCGTAGTCGGAGGTAGCCTTGGGGTTAACCCTGAAAAATTGGCAAAGCAAAGGCAGACAGAAAAGGAAATGAGTGCAGAAAGAGTCCATTGAATTTTGAGGTTAACCCTGATAATATTTTTATAAGGCAAATAAATATTTAAATCAAATAATAAAGTCGGGACTTAGCTTCGTAATAGGCGAGGCGCATAGTCGGAGGAAACCCTGTTGCTAACCCTGAAAAATGCACAAAGAAATATTTTTTCAGTGTATGACTAATTCTCGCAAATCCTCAATCGGGCATAAATTAAATAAAATTGAATTTAATTAATCATTGGTTTTCAACCTGATTAATTAAATCAATCAAAAATAAAATTTTGATTTAATTTTAGAATGCCAAGATTTATTTTTAATCAATTAATCAAAATTAGTTTGCTAATTAAAATAATTTAAACAATTTTAAACTATCTTAAAACAAATAAAATAAAATCGAATAATCGACGATCGAAAATAAATAAAAATAATTTGTTAAGATGAAAAAAGGGTTTTTAGAATTTTGTAGAAAATGAGAATTTTATATAAAATCTATATATAAATAATATTTAAATAAAAAAAGAGGTTTTATATACTTAAAAAGAAAATTTTTTGGAAAAAACTTAGCTCTGATCTAGTGCTGCAGGTGTGTGTGGACCATGGTGCACCTGCGTTCCCAGACGCATTGGATGAGGTATCAGTTAGATCAAGTGGTTGAGAGAGTGAGGGAACATGGCATCCGTATGCGTCATGATGCACTGAATCACTCTGGCCTTCAAACCAAAACGCGCGCGCTTTCCTTCCACTCAGAGGATGACACCTCATCATCTGATACCTTCATCCGTCGTTTTAGGTCTGCAACAGGCCTTTAGCGACGGTCATGTCCATAGCTATAACCTGCTCTTTTACGAATACATGCAAAACCACACAAAAATGTTCCGCGAGACCATAGATGACTTCGTCCAGGTCTCACGAGTTCAACCATAGCCTTTATTTGATCTAATTTTACCTGTATGCAAAAGCCCTAATTGAAAACCCTAACAACTAACAATGGTGTAATCACACACAGACGCGTAAGCATACAATTAAATATCCAGAAACATTCCAAGCATCATAGAAAACGATATTATGCATTCAAATCAAACCCATATGCCATGAATTGCAACAATCGACTTTGAAAATTTTGCTACTTACCTCGGCCTATGGGAGAAGATTATGGGAGTGTTGGCTTTAAGCAACGATCCTAATAGTTTCAGGGAGACTTGAGAGAGATGTTAGAATCCTTCAAGAGCTTTGAATCGGCCTGCAACTTGTGAATTGAATTTGAAGTTTTCTTGGATTTTTGATGCTCGAATTAGGGTTCTTTTGCAGAGAGTTTTTGTGAACCCTTGCTTCTGAATTGTTTGGGGCATTTATAGGATTGTATTAGGTTAATAAAACTTGATCAAATCTTGTTGAATTGTTTGATTGAAATTTGATATGGAACTTTGATATTTTCTTTCTAATTATGGCCAAAATTTGTTTCAATCATTCCAATCCCATGTTGCACGAATTTGTTATGATCTAATGAGGATATTTGATTGATATTTGGGTTAAAATCAAAGCAAAATCACAGTTTTATTTAATTTGTTATTTTATATAATTAAATCATGATTTAAATACATAAAAATCATAAAATAGTTAATAAAAACAATATAAAATTGAGAGATATGTTTTTGGGGCTTGGATGGGCTTAGGATAAGGATTGGATGAAAATAATGTGGGCTCATTTGAAAATATTTGGGATTTTGGACCTTTTTCCTTCATGCATACCCTTGAAAATCAGTGAACTTGTACACCTTGCTATTTCCTCATACTTCAATATTTTTTCAAGTTCTTGGACTTTTTGGAAACCTTAGAGAGTCCTATAACCAATGTTTTTGGTCCCATATCAAAATAATTTTCTGTGCTCCTTGTGTGTTCTTTTGAAAAAAATGACTTTTGGTTGACTTTTGAAAAGGACCTATAATGTTTTGGTCCATATCTCTCAAATGAAGCATTTTTAGACTTGGCATGTGATAGACAAAATTGTAGAGAATCCAATTTCCTTCAAAATAAGCTTTGGATGGAAAATTTCTGATGTTCCATGTAGGATTTATGGCTGGTCAAAGTTCAGTTGACTTTCTCCCATGAAAACCCTAATTTAGAAACTTTTGGAATTGTTGATTTCTGATATTTCCTTGATGAGCCATGATCAATTATTGATCAATTGGTGAATGATACTTCAATATGAGGATGTTGACAAAAAATCAGGAGTTTTGACTGTACTTTGACCACAGTTAACTTTTAGGTCAACCCAATCGATTGTTGACTTTTTGAGCAATTGAGTGATCAATCTTTTGAATTGAGACCTGAAATTTGTCATGGAGGTAGTGTGGGGTATCATAGACCATATGGGATGCCTTTGAGCCTTTGGTTTATTGATTTTCCCTTAGAACAGCAAAACCCTAATTCCTTGAGTCTTGTTTAGGAGAGGGTGTCTTTGAGCTTTGTACCTTGATTTGAATTTGAAATAGGAGAAATAGTATGGGCAAATTTTGGGGTATGACAGTTTGTATCTGCTTGAGTCATGGCTATTTAAATAATTAAACCTAATACATTAATTTTATATGATTCATATTAAATGTTGTTTTGGATACCATTTTTTAAAAGTGAAATTACATATCCTATGAACACTTAATCGATCGGTGTTTTGTTGTCCTGTGTAATTTGTCTCTATATTCAAAATTTATTTCTCAAGGTTGTTTTTGGCTCTATGATTCTTCTGTAACTAGTTTTATCGATATCTTATTTTATGTATGTGATTAAAACCCTATATATTCACATGATTTTGTTGAGAAATATAAGAGTGTGTTTGGATGAGGTAATTAGACATTTTAAAGGAATTTAAAATTCAAAGCAATTCAAATGATTCAATTGAAATCCATTCATTTTAAATTATTTTGTTTGGATGGAGTATTAAAGTAATTCATTGTTAGATTTTTGGGGTCATTTTTTATAAAATATAATTTTTTTTACCAAATTAAAAAAATTGAAAAGTAGGGACCAAATTGTAATTTTTAAAAATTTGAAGGACCAAATTGTAAATTTTATAAATTATTAAGGATCAATTTGCAATTTTCAAAAAAAATTAGGGTCAATTTTGTAATTTTGGAAAATATGAGGACCAATTTGCAAATTTTGAAGAAATAATAGTAACAAATACATTTTATGAAGTATGAAAGAATTTCAAATTCTTTGGATTTTGGTGTCATTTCAAAATGATTAAATTTAACTTAGATAAAATACTCTATAAATTTCTATCATTTTAACAATTCTTCATTTTTGTATCTAAACAAGAAATTTGGTGGAAATCATTTTGAATTCCCTCAAAACATTACATTACCTCATTAAAATGTTTCATTTAAACACACTCTAAGGAAATAATTTGATGCTTTGCTAAAATCATAAGAAATACTAAAATAAATTAATATTATTTTAGTCCAAATTTATTACTATTTTCTAGTTTATTCTAACGTGATTCTAAAACTCCTAATTTCTAATTTCTAATTTCTATTTAAAGGGTATATGATATGCCATATTGTAGAGTGAGTATTATTTTATCCTCTTCCATTGGAACCAAAAATTATTGTATGCATATATTTAATGATATGTTTTTTTGATGGTTCTTGAAACTTTTACTTATATTTTATTGTGGAACAAAAATCATGTAGCAGCATTTTATTATGTGTGGAGAAATATAAGTTATGTTGCCGGTCAATAGTATCACGTTTATAGGAAATGGATGTAGGGGTGCTTGCGGTGCGGTTTGGGCGGTTTTGACAAAAAAAAATCATCCAAACCGCAAGAGAAAAATAGTGCGGTTTGGTTTGGTTCGGTTGGCTTTTAAAAAAAATCCGAACCAAACCAAACCAAACTAATGCGGTTTGGTTCGGTTCGGTTGTTCGGTTTTTTACAAATATTTTATTATGCCATACATACACATATAGATGATAACATAATTTTGTATTTATACATTCATACACTATCAAATAACAACAAAACTCGTCATATTTTGACAACAATTTTCCATTTAATATGTAAAAATTAAATTAGACAAAAGTGGAATATTAAACATAAAATAATAGCATAAAATAATATAAAAATTATTATAACGAAACAAAAAAATAGAAGAGACGAAAGATTAGTGAAAGTGAAAAAGAAAAAAAGTGTTGAGAGATTAGAGAAGAAGATATGCGATAAAAACGAAACTCAAATACGAAACATTTACATAAAAATGAAAGGGTGAAAAAGAAAGAATATAAGAGAGTAGAGATTATAGAAGCAGAGGGAAGATGTCTGTGGCAAAGAAGGTGCGATAATATTATTAGAGATTTTAGAAGGTCGGGATTGAAATTATATGTGTAAGGATGAGAAAATTGTTCGTAATCATAATGCTAATGTATAATAAGTTTAAGTTTGGTTGGATGTGAGTTAGTAAAATTTAGGTTGTAACATAGTGCGTTTTGATTCAGTTTGGTTCGGTTTACAAAATACAAACCGCAAACCGAACCGAACTGTGCGGTTTTGTAAAAACTGACCCAAACTAATCCGAACCAAATGCGGTTTCGGTTTGGTTTGGTTTGGTTTGCAGTTTTCTATTGGGTTGGTTTGGTTTTGATCACCCCTAAATGGATGAAGTTGGTTTTCTCCAATTACCCATTCTTCTTTCATGTGGTACTGAGTGGAAACAGGCTGAGATATTCTATACCAGTATATTTAAGAATGAATAATTCGTTTCCACTTATTAATCTCAAATTTTATTCTAATACTTATGATATGTTATTTTGTTATTGTAAAATAAAGTTTAAATTCATATCATGTTTGTTAGAATAAGGAATGTTCTGATCAATATTCTTAGTTTTGATGATAACATTATATATGAATTTTGTATAAGAGAATGTGATACTCTAATTATTCACGTTTTCCATTTCAGGAAAAGTATAAAAGAGTATGCACAAAATCAGCGTTCAGAGGCTCTGACCCAGAAGTTATGGAGTGCTTCATCAGAACATGGTCTGGCAGACATCAAAAGATGGTTCTGCAGAATTAGAACATGAACTGGAAAACATCAGAAGATGGCAGTCAGAAGGAAAGCTCTGCAGATCTGATGGTATCACGCTCAAAGCACTTCTAAAGTCTGAAGACAGAAGTTGCATATGCACCAAAGCTGAAGACTCTGATATTCAAATATTTATTCTACATATTATGAGTCCAGAAGAAATACAAGATGAAAAGGCTATAACGTCAAATCTCTGACTGATAAAAAGAACGTTAGAAGCCACAAAAGGCAGAGTCAGTAAAAGCAGTGAAAGCATGGTTCGAGGTAGTTGACAAAAGAGTGAAACATTAAATGCAGCAGTGTACTATTCACCCAAAGCATTAAATGCTCCCAAGGGTCACATTTCCTCAGCGCCTATAAATAGAAGTTCTGATCCAGAAGCAACTAGAGAACTCTTGCGCAAAACAACTAAAACGCTGTCAAACTGAAATCAAACAAAAGCAAAGAAGAACTTCATCTTCAACCTCACAACTTTGTAATATTTTAGTGAGAGTTAGAACTTAAACTTAAGAGAAAAATCACTGTGTGATTATAGCTTATTAAGAAGCATTTGAATCTCTTGTAATGTTTATTTTACATTGATTCTAAAAGGATTTCCTAGAGTGATCAAGTTGTGATCTGTAGACTCTTGAAGAGTTAGAGGGTATCTAAGTTGAGAACTATTGTAATCAGTTTGATTAGTGGATTAAGTCCTCAGTTGAGGTAAATCACCTTGTTAGGGGTGGACTGGAGTAGTTAAGTTAACAACGAATCGGATAAAAATAATTGTGTTATTTATTTTTATCTACCATTTTCGAGAAAGAACTCTTATTCAATCTCCCCTTTCTAAGTGTTTTTCACTCCTTCAATGTTCATATATAATCCATTAAAATAATTGATTAAATTTTATTTTAATTCTTGAATATTGAAATTGAAAATTTATTATATAAATATTTGATATCATTTAATCTCAAAGTTCTCTATCAATTTAAATGACATATTTTCAAATATTCAAACATAAAAATCTATTTCATAAATATATTTAATAAATATTTGAATAATAACAAATTCTCTATTAGTTTGTTGGTATTTATATTCTTAATTATTAACTATTATCAATATAATTTTATTGAGAATCATTTGAGACAACTAATAGTATTATTCTTTTAATTTAATACTAGTCGGAGACCTGTGCTGTCGCACGGGTGCCTTTATTTGTGGTGTAGTATAATATCAACGATAAGAAAAAATGCGTAGTAACGAAGTTTGACCTAAATGCAATATAAGAAGGTTAAAAAAATCCATATTAAAAAGGATAATGTTTCATAAGAAATTTAGAAAAAAGTATTTTGTAAGATAGGTTTATTTTTTAAACCTTGCTACATGGGCCCAAATATAAAAAGACTGTAATTGACATGGGCCAAAATCAAAAAGGGTAAGATTGTCCACCAAAAATTAAAGGGGATTGTCAATGCTGCAAACAATTAATCCGTTTATCAATTCCGCGATTTGCAAAATGGAAGCCCTTGTGGAGCCACCTTCAGATGTTTCGTCGGAGTTCAGGTAAGTTATTCAGATCCATTAGTCACTGAAAATTGTTTTTTTACCTAATGTTCAATGACGTCTAGCGTTGATAAATTGTTTTTTGGGTAAAATTTCACGGTTCTGATCAATTCTCTGTTGACCTAATACTCTTGAAAATTGATTTTTGGGAAGAAGATCGTATTTCTGAGCATCCTCACACACGCCTTGAATTTTAGATTGCAAAGAAGTTTAGAAGTTTTCTAAGCTGCAACTGATATGGTGCAATCGATAAATTTTTTGCAACTGATATACTGCAACTGACTCTATGTTGAAGCAATTGGTTTTACATAATTCATACGATTCAATATGTTTTGCGTTTCTCATATTTTCGTGTGTAGTGATAATCTGCTATGTGTATGAATTAGTTACTTGCCTGCAGTTATTTCCCATGTATGGTAAGCATAAATGTCCAGGCCGACTACTTGACATTGTTTCGTCATAGTAAAGCATGAAGTGGAAATTTTTTATAGGTTGTCATTGATTATCGTAACTGTTGTGCAGTTCTGGAAGCATGGATTCAAATTTGAGTTTTTCCCACAAAGACGATACAATTTCGTGGACAAAAACAATTACATCCGGTCGAACAACGCGGCGTAATGTACTTGTAAGAGTTACTTTGGATTATAATGACTAACAAAACATCTTCCCGGATTCTGTATGATGATGTAATGAATTTAATATTTGTTCAGGTATTTCCGCGAGAGGTTTGCAGGTTCTTAACCGCCTTTCCCACGCAAATGGATCTTTTCGATGCAGATATGGGGATTGTGTACCAAGCAGATCTACGATGCGCGTCGATAAACACACAGGAGGAGGCGTACATAGGGGTTGGATGGTATGAGTATGCCAGACAGAGAAGGCTGAAGAGAGGCGACAAGTTGTCCTTGAGGATAAACAGAGAGGCGCACACATTGGTTGTTTGGCTGTTGAACCGTTGAAGGAGGGAGTGTAATCGCGTTTACGTGTCTTGATATTGTACTGAAAATTTATGTAATGGATTTACATATTGGGTGATTGCAATTTGCTTCCCCAAGTTAATGAAGTTATGGTTCTCCGTGTATTTATATCTTGTTCGTTGCTAAGTTATATTTAGTGCAATTTCTTAAAAAACAACTTTATACTTAGTTGTATTGTTACAATTGATTATATGCTGGTGAACAATTGTTTATAACAAAGGTTGATAACTCTATAATTACAATTGTTTATGTGATGGTGAACTTGGGTGTGAAAAAGATGTAATATGAAAATTCATAC
This sequence comes from Vicia villosa, assembly GCF_029867415.1. Taxonomy (NCBI): domain Eukaryota; kingdom Viridiplantae; phylum Streptophyta; class Magnoliopsida; order Fabales; family Fabaceae; genus Vicia; species Vicia villosa. The sequence goes on along the minus strand of NW_026705844.1, from coordinate 149,347 downwards.
TACAGGCAATATTTTTTTTGGTTTGTTGTTTCATGTTTTAAAAAAGTGTTGCAGTCACCTGTGTGCTATGAATATCGACTTCCTGTAAATCTTAATTTAAATAGATATATATTTAAGTATGGTATGCAATATTAAAAGTTGTAAGGTATCCTTGTGTGCAATATCATATAAAATGCAACACCTATTTAAATACAGTACCGCATGGCAAATAGGTACCAAAAGCTACTGTTGGCAAGTTTTTTTAAGTTGAAATGCATCCAAAATTCACCCTTAAGTGTTTCCTTACTTTTTGTGATATTTCCATAGTTGGTTGTAACAGTAACAATGCACTCCTTAACAGGATATGAACCTTGGTAGAAATTGAAGTGTTGTTTAAATCTGAATTATAAAACAATTGTTTACATTGAATAACTAAATAGTTGTTAAAGTAACCAACTTCAAAACCAGCACCATATCTGTAACACCCTGGATTTCCGCTTACCCCGCGGGGCTTCCGGCCTACCAAGCATGTCACCATATGGTCAATTGGTAGCAGGAATTGCTATGAATATGTACTTAACCCCTAGGTACATGGTTCGATTCCTGCAGGAGGCAAAAACAATATTTCCTGGGCAGCCGATAAGCGGACCTAGGGGGATTATTGATTAAGCTGGTGACATGCTTGGTTGGCCGACACGGTTGATGCGTGCAGCGGATATCAGGGTGTTACAATATCAACTTCAAAACCAGCACCATATGCTTGAATTGTTCTCCTGCAATGAGAAATGGTCACCCAAATAAGAACCTTGCAATAAAGGGAGATTTTGGTTGACTTTGGATTATAAAGTAAATTGCAAGTATATATTCAAGTAGCAAAGAGGATACCTAATTAATGTTTTGGAATACTTCCTTGAACACCACATTGGTTGTAATAGTCAATGCTTCTTTATCTTTGTCATGAATAAGAATCCTAAGACCCTGTTTTGATTTAACTCTAGAGATAGCCACATACAATTGACCATGGCTAAATACTTCTTTAGGTAAATATAACTCAACATGGTCAAGAGATTGTCCTTGAGACTTGTTTATTGTCATTGCAAACGAGACAATTATTGGAAATTGTCTTCTCACCAATTTAAATGGCCATGGTGATTGGGAAGGCGACAAAGACATTCTTGGAATATAAATGATGTTACCAACATTTTTACCAGAAATGATTTTAGCTTCAATGACGTGGTTAGCAAGCCTAGTCACTGTTAGTCGTGTTCCATTGCACAAGCCTTCCGATTGGTCTAGGTTGTGCATTAGCATGATGGTCGCACCAACTTTCAACTTAATAGAATGATTTGGCAATCCAGATGTTTTGAGTGCATTAAGGAACTCGGGTGTGACATGCTCGTATCCATCAAAGTTATTTGCATCAGATTTGTCAATTGAATCACTGCTAAAATATTCCTTCTCCTCCCCTACGATATTTATTAAAAATACCATATTAGGTAAAATCTATAAACAATATTACTCATTCAATTCTAATACGATATTTTAGTACATAAAATGTTGTATGAATACCTGGAATAAGAGTTGTGATATATTGGTTGATACCATCCACCACCTCAATTGTTGATGCTAAAATTGCACGACTTTGAATATAGTTGGAGTCAAGATAATTATGAATAAGATCAGGGAATGTATCCTCTACTATAGCTTTAATAGGATCTTCAAAATTAGCAATTAAAAACTCTTCGGGAATACAAATATCAGCATAACCGTCATTGGGCTCGCACATTGTCCCATCACCTATTTGTAAAATCCATTCAGAAAATGCCCTAATGTCTTCTGTTGTAGAAGTAGCTGCACCACTTTGTAACCGCATGTTTTTTGTGAGCTTTAGGACTTTACAATGATCCCAAAGATATGAAGAATTGATTGTTGCATAAATAATGTCAGATCTAGTACCTCTTGGTACTACAGGGAGAATTTGCCTGAAGTCACCACCAAAAACAACAACCTTACCTCCAAAAATCTTATCTTGACCATGTGTAGATCCACTCATAATATCTTTCAATGACTTGTCAAGTGCCTCAAAACAATACTTGTTAGCCATAGGAGCCTCATCCCATATTATTAGATCTGTCACTTTGAGAAGCCCAGCATTATCATCTTTTTTGTTAATGTTGCAAATTGAAGAATCTAAAGTAGGGACTGGAATCTTAAACCGAGAATGAGCTGTTCTTCCACCTGGTAACAACAAACTTGCAATCCCACTTGATGCAACAGGCAAGACAATTTTTTTCTTAGACCTAAGTGCCGCTGATAAAGTGTTCCACATAAAAGTCTTTCCGGTCCCACCGTATCCATATAAAAAGAACACGCCGCCTCTTTGTTTCTCTACAGCTTCCAAGATCTCTTCAAAAATGCTTCTTTGCTCATCTAAATGAAAATGAAGTAAAACATGATTTTAGTACATAAGAAATCGAGACTCGGTATTTATATGTAAACCATAATATAAGAGTCTATTTGTCATCCATTGTACCTGTTAGAGAACCGTAGAACCCTGCAAATAGCTGTTGTTGAGCAATAGGATCATATTGACGCTCATCATAAATAAGCCTATTACCCGATAAGGAAACAACATAATCTTTCGGATATGGCATTGGCTTATAGTCTTTCAATGTTTTGTTGTTATTTTGTAATAGTGTTTCAATAGCCATCAAAGTTAGCTGTTGAAGTTCCTCGTCGGTAAGTGTCAATTCTAAGGATGGTTCCATGAGAAAATATTAGTTACATTAATATGGCATATAATATTCAAGTTAAAGTATGAATAATAAAGCTGCAGCAGGCTGTAATTAAGTTAACTTGATGGACATCCTGCATGTGCACGTATCTGTTGTTATAAAGAATAACTACCAGCAACATGTTCATAGTTACAATCATTGAGAATGGCAATTGTGTCAAAGACAGGTTAAAACAATGCAACACCGAAAATATAAAATAAATTCAGAATTTACCTACAAATACTAATACATACCAGTATGAATATTATATGACAGTGTTTTGAGATAACTTGATGGACATAATGCATGTGCACGTATCTGTTGTTATAAAGAATAACTACCAGCAACATGTTCATAGTTAGATGCATTGAGAATGGCAATTGTTTCAAAGACAGCAAGAAACAATGCAGCACGGAAAATATAATATGAATTGAGATTTTACCTACAAATACTAATACATACAAGTATGAATATTATATGACAGTGTATACATTTTTAGAACAAAAAACAATGTAGAAGGAAATTGGAAGTTTACACAGAAGTTATATTATAGTATAATGAAATCCAGCAAAGTTAGCATTGAGGGTAAAATAATATAGTGAATTTATACCTTGATTTCTTGCCACCAACCGTTGTTCGTAAAGAATACCATCCGATAGATACTTCCAAGACTTTCTCCATACGTGTGCTGGTCGATTCATGGATGATGACAAAAGCATAGTAACAAATAGCTTTCGTAAGAATAAACCTGAACCCCAAACATGTGCCTCTTTGATTTCCTCAATAAATTCTCGATCATCTTGAAGGAAACCCATAGCAAAGCATGCCTTTCTAAAAGTCTTATGTTGAACACCATCAACTTTCTTGATGTCATTATAACATAATGGCCCTTTAACAACAATTAACATCATTCTTAAATAAAACAATTCACCTGAGCATTGAGGCACCCAACAAAGACGACCAATGGTATACCCTCTTTTCCTTGGCTTCCAACTCCTACTCCGTTTATGATAAACAAATTTAGAAACAAAGTCACCGTAAGTTAAAAGCCTTGCCTCTTCAAAACTATTGTTTGCCTGAAACCAAGCTGTAAACATTTATTCGGTAACACTTGGTTTGAGGAGAACATCACCAACTTGCTCGTGATCTCTGTAGTAAACAGAGTGTTCTCCCTCCAAGTGAAAATACATTCTCTCTACCGCTGGTTTTCTGCCGTGTATGGAATATGCAAATATCCTCCAACATGCCTCACTTGGGGAAATGTATCGACAATCCAAATATTGTTTAATTTCGTCAACATTTTTTTTCCCCGAATTTGCATCGTTGGACTGGCCTTGGATAACAGCAGAAATTCTGTCTGAACCTTTGTTGATGTATTTGAAAAGGTACTTGATAGAAGTACTTTGATTGCACCATTCCATGTTGATGTGTGCTTCATACTTTAACAACAAACTTGGGTTGTGCGGTACAACATGTCCACTATGAAAGATCATCCCATTTTTTTCAATTGTGTTTCCATTGTTTCTTCTCCTATAAACTGGATAGCCATCTTGGTCAACTATAGTGGTAGGTTGAAATTTTTTTGGGTAATACTTGGAGCACTTCCCATCTTTCATGCAAATGGACCTCTGATTTGCCAAGCCACAGGGACCATGAACCATATGAGACTTAACCAAATTGTACAGCCTGGGGTGTTGCAAGGGATCAGGAACTTCGGCACTAATGATCCTGTCAATGTCTTCTGGTCGTGGATACTTGTTAGACGGATGCAGAAAGAGTAGTATATGTGCATGTGGCAACCCTCTCTTTTGAAACTCGATGGTGTACATATCTAGTGATCAAAAGGATACAAAAGTTAAAATGACATATTAATCCACATAAGTATTAAAAATAAGTATCAGTCAAGTGCTAAGGGACAACTCACATGCGAGTACTTTGCCTAATACACCATTTTTTGTCAAATCAGCTAGCAATTGATCAAACTTGATTTTGAAGATTCTTGAAACGACATCCGGACGATCTTGTGGTTTCAAATGCAGTGGTCGAAGAACTCTATGAATTTCCGGCCAATTAGGATTGCAAGTGAAAGTGATGAACAAATCTGGAAAACCAATCTTACTACAAATAGCCATGCCATCATAGTACAGTTGATCCATAAACCTACGACCGCCCACAAAGGACGAAGGCATAACCACTCTTTTACCGATGCTTGTGTTGCACCCCAAAATTTGCCCATCTAATCTTACTTCTAACTGGCTTAAGCATTGCATTCATCTGCATACATTCATCAGGTCATTCAACATTCAGGCTTTACCAATCAATAAATCAGGTAGAGGATCAAAGATCTTGTTGGTTGGGAAGTCATTATTGCTTAAGAATTTTTATCTATATTCAAAGGTTATTCAAGGAGTCTACCTTACTCAAATTGATTTAAGATTGAATTAAGGGTTTCTTTGAAGAGGCGAAGTAATTATAAAATCGTCCATTCGAAGTTCAAAGTGAATTGAGGTAATTCAAATTTGAGAATATGAAGAAATATTCAAATACCATCATTATTCTAAGTTCATCTTGGAGTCAAGGCTATTTGCAAATATGGTGTGTATTATATTTATCATTTAACCATAAATTCTATAAGAAAAGCCCAAAAGGTCCGAATCATTACAAAAAAGACCAATTATTCATACATTTCAATCCATACATTACATTGTAAACTCATTACAAAATACAATCCATCCATAATCCATTCAACAATCATTCAAGTATCCATACATAGATCGAGTGTATCTTCTCCTTACAAAATTCATTACAAAAAATCTAATTCCTAAACCTAGGGTGACTTGCTCCTATCCTTAGCCTTGAGTCACTTTCCTCATCCAAACATCTTCATTAAGAGTTTTACTCATCATTCAAGCTTGCTTCCAATTATTCAAAGTCAGCATCATTTACATTCATCCAAGTTCCAAATTACAAATTCAATTACAAAGATCCAAGAATCCATTACATATCCAATAGTCACATTACAAAAGAGTTTACAAAAAAAAAAAAACTTATAGGTTCTACTCAAAGTCAGTATATGTCCAAGTCTCTTCGTGCTTCCACTTCACCTCCATTGTGTTACCACTTAGCCTCATGATCAAGCATAGATTCTCTAACTCTCTAACTATCAGAGATTCTCTAACTCTCTAACTATCAGAGATTGAACTAACCTCCACTTCCTATAAATCAGAACCTGGATTCATTCATTAGGCCTCGACCATTTTCTCCAGAAATCATCTCTTCACTTCTCTGTTTCTACACATCAACTCTCCACCATCTTCCATTATCCTAACCACTTTCTTCTTCTTGCTCACTCTCAGAAATTTCAATATCTTCATCCCTTCATCTCCTCTTCATTCATCTTCATCCCTTCAATCTCCACCCTAAATCATCACTGCATCCTCAATCTTCCATCCTCAACCTACAAAAAAATCCAACAATCAGCATAAGGAAAATTCGAAAAAAATATGAGGGAAAATCTGTAACAGCAAAGCAACCACCGGAATCTTCATCACCTTCAACTCACCATAACAGAATCTTCAATTTCTCCTTCGATTCATCTTCAATCATTATCGTCATCCGCATCTGTTCTTAATCATCAACGCGCATCTCCAGCAAAATTCTATCGTCCTTCTTCATCTTCATAGCATCACCGAAACTCAGCGACAACAACAACTATCAAGACTCCATCATCGTCGATCTTCAACTGAGAATCTTCAGCACTGAATCGATAACATCATCATCATGTCAGCTTTACATTCACAATGGCCTTCATCACGGACGAAGAGGAGAGTGAGAGCTGAATCAAATCGGAAACGAGGCGAAGCTTTAATTGAAAGATAAAGGATGGCAAGAAAGAGGTCTGCTTATGAGGTGGTGGTGAACGACAAGACTCTCGTCGGAGAAGAAGGATTCGCGGCGCCGCTGAAGGAGAAGAAAGGAAACTCGTTCAAGAGAAGGTCGAAGGTCACAATTCTTAACCCTAAATCCCAATTCTATTTTCCTTTTATTCTTCTTTTTATTAATTTATTTTTGTTCTTTATGAAAATAAGTGGATCAATCTGTGTATAAACCTCTGGGCCTGAGTTGCTAATCCACACCCCCCTATGGTCCATTGCATCATTTTTGACACAAGAAAAATCTGTAACAAAAACATCTCCTGGGCCAATCATTTGGGCCCTGCGCCCCATTTATTCTTCACACCTTTAATTCCAGTTCATACCCCCTGGCTCTATATTCTAACTAGTGAAATTTAGTTTTTTTACTTAGTCTTTTTCCATTATTTTTAGGCAATAAAATACTAATTTTCTCCTATTATTTTTAGACTTTAGTACTAATTTTGACATAAAAATAATCATAAAAAAATATTAGTTTTTAGGCTATTTGTTTTTTAGTCTTTTTGCTTGACTTGTAATTCAATACCTCTCATAAAAATCAATATAAAAATAGTAGTATTTTTAATTCATTCTTGTACTATATTTTTTTTTTGATTTGTTACTTTATGCTTGTATGCCAATTTTGTACCATTGTGTTTCTCAATTTTGCTTCTAATTGTGATCTTTATTTTCATATTCTTTTATTCCTAACCTTAGGTAGAAACCATGATAACATTAGGTAGAAATTCCCTTCATACTTAGGCTAGTTTCTTTTCCTTTTCAACTTTAAAACACCTAACAACTATCCAAATTAAATCCCATAAAAAATACCAAGAAAATACTAAAAGTCATTAATAAAAAAGTGAAAATCATTAAATAGGGAATGGAAGCTTGAATCTCCCTTGCTTAAGGGAATCATTCGAGTGCTTGGATCTCCCTTGCTTAAAGGAACCATTCGAGCGTAAGTTCCCAATTTCTAAAAAACACAAACCATAGAGCAACTCGAGTCTCCCTTGCTTAAGGGTGCCACTTGAACGCTCAAACTCTTTTCTCTATCTCGCCTCCGAGGCATTCTTTAATCGGACACGTTATTTCCGCTCCATTCCCAGCTTAAGACTCCAGAGGTCGAGCAGCGGAGTGCGAATGTAACTTCGTCCACTAAAAAACACAAAAACAAACAAAAACTAAAGAGCCGAACTACGGCGCTCTAATTCCTGAAAAGGATACGTAGGCATTGGGTCGCGGGGCCTAAGCGAGCACAACTATTTATAAACCTTATTTTCCTCGTGTTTCTTTTCTTTCATTTGCATGCATTCTCTTAGTAATTAAGCTTTAGATTTATACACCCTTTAGATAGCAACAAACATAGGTGGATACCATCGAGTACAATGGGCGTGAGGGGTGCTAGCACCTTCCCCTTGCGTAACCGACTCCCGTACCTTGATCTCTGGTCGAAAGACCTCTTTCTTATTCATCTTAGGTTTTCTGATATTCCTTTCCCTCATGGGATAAATATATTGGTGGCGACTCTGTATCTTTTCGCGAGCGTGCGACAGCTGGCGACTCTGCTGGGGACGTTAGACCTATTGCGGGTCCGTACTTAGCAAGTCGATCCTAGCCTTTGTTTGTTTGTTTGTTTATTGGGTGTGCTTATATATTGTTTATGTTTTGCATTTTTTATTATATGCTTGCATATCATGTTTATTTTCTCGCATTCTGGACTATATTATGGGTCCCCGTGGGGGCCACATATTTTTCTGCTTTGTTTTGCAGGTGGGGGGTTTTTGTGAGGTAAAAGGCCCACTACCCAGGCCAGTGACACATAGGATTAGCGTGGATGCTCATGTTGACTCCCGTAGCGCTTGCTATGATCGAGCTTGACATGGGGTACCACAACTGGGCGAGGTTCTTTCATGGAACACTGTGTCTGGCACGCTTGTTGCCTCAAACACTTTGTACCCCATGGGAACTGTAGACCCTAGTGACCATTAGGGACCACTTGTCCGTGTCTAGACTACATACCCGTGAGATTGGGATGGGACAGGAAACTTGACCTTCATCATACCCGGATTTCTGCTATTCAATAAAAGGCGTCGAAGACTTGATCCTAGGACATTTGACTTATACAAAAGTTCTACATCAGTTATCTATTAGAATCAACGTCGAACCTCTGAATCTGGAGGATTCGACCTTATTTGACTTATGCTCAGTTATATATCATAATCAACGTCGAACCTCTGAATCTGGAGGTTCGACCACCTTTGACTTATGCACAAGCTATTTATCCAGAAAGCAACGTCGAACCTCTGAATCTGGAGGATTCAACCATATCTTATTTCCATGAGAAGTTGTTATCCAAGAGGCCTTGATCCTGATTCCTGCTACATTTGCATCATCATTAACATTTTTGCATTCATGCATATGCATCCATGGTTACCAAGATTCCTACTTTCTTCCTCTCCATCAAATCAGTCAAGACGATTCCTCCACACCAATATCTGACAAAAGCTCACAGACAAAGAATCATGGGGAATTATAAACAAGATCAAGATACTATCAAAGAACCCCATGCCTCCTCATGAGGGAACCTTACACCAATGGAGCCTAAAGACTTTATGTTTGTCAGAGAACATTTCATTTGCAAATAAGGCCAATCTTGCCATTGTACAGATTTCTTTAGTATTTTCAATTGTATTACTTTTGTTGTTATCAAGTACTTCTCATTTTAAGAAACTCATTCTGTTTGAATAAATAAAAATAATGCAATATACATGTTTTTCTCAAATCATTTCATCTTTGTCATTATGTTCATTGATATTCAACTCATTTGTCTTAAGCAACTAAAAAAGGAGAATGATGAAAATCAAAAAACACATGAATCACTGACTGTATGCTTTTGGAACAAAGATCCTGCTGACGATGTAAAGGCATTATTTCAATTCCCAAACACTGGAGTTATAAGGGAGTGAAACCCTCGTCAACCCCTTTGAGCCTAAGGAGTAGTAGTTTCTTTTCAAAAAATACAAAACCCTCAATCTTAACCAGGGGCAGGGTAGTCTTCAGTTAGTGCGACCGAGCGCTCAACTTTCAGGTATTCCATCAGAGGATCAATCATATCTCAGATCTCACAACAAAAAGAGAAGAGCACAATCCACAATGGATGTCTCCCATTCACTAAGAAGAAGGCAGTCACAACCTTTTCATCAAGTCAATCACCAAAGTCATACAACTTGTTCCCGAACGAGACAAAAAAAAAGAATGAAAAGAAAGTTATGAATCATGATAAAAAAAAGAAACAATAGCCCGATAAGTCAAAAGAAAAAAGAAAAGCTTTGAAGCAATTGACTTAGGCAAAAATTAGGGCATATCCCGCTGGACAACGAAAACCAAATTCAAAAGAAACTTTTTGTCCAGGCAAAAGTTAGGGATAGCAAAAGGCAAAGTAAAATAAAAATCCTCCAAGGGACAAGTTGTTGTGACCATCATTGGAAACACCAAAGGGTGGGTGCCACCTTCATCAAAGCCATAAAGGATCCTCATCCATCACAATCCTTCCTGAAAGGCGAATACTCGTGTCAAACTGGCTGAACATAGGACTGGAGAACATCACGAAGAAGGGGTGGGTTAAGTAGAACTTGAGCCTTTATCCTTTGTTTCTTAAACCGTGAACCCGGCCACGTTACAACCCTCGAAAGTCCTAATTGAAGCAGGGTCCGTTGTGAAAGCATACAAACTGTAAAATCATGTCAAAACTGACTCCTAATGTTACTGTGTCACTTGTGTTAGTATCAGTACAACATTTTGACAAATAAAACTTTTCTTTTGAGATTAACATGTGCATCGCATTCTCATTATCCTTTTCAAAACAGAATTGTCTCTAATCAGAGAGTAAGTGCTTGATACCAAGGAAAGTTCAACATTGAAATTCCATCGAGTGATCTTACAAGGGCAAAGGTTGGTCATCCGCTGAGAAAATATCCAAAGAATCCATTAAGTGGAAGAGTTCCCTTCAATCTGAGGCATTCAATCATCCCATGATCTACACTGGGGCAGACCATTACAAATCTCCATGATTCAAGCATATCAAAGTTCTATCTCAAAATATCATACAAGCTGGGGCAAACTAGCAACGATTCATTTCTTCATCTTCAATCAAGTGTCAGATGTCAAGATAAGTGTCGAGGAGTCAAGCCAAACACCTCACCTTCACCAACACTTCCACAAGCAATAACCTTTCCACATGGACATCCTCCATCCACTCCTTGTATCTTGGAAACAAATCATTCCATCCATAGTCATACATGCATCATGCATATCATTGCATTCTCATTGGCATTTATCCCTTCATAATCCAATCATCAATAAAGCAGGGGCATCCACCTCACCTTGAATCTCAAGTAGAGTTTCAGGACTCCGCCTAATATATTCTACACAAAGCAAAGACTCTGATCAATCAGTACACTGCATATAGAACTCATTGCATTGCATCTCCAGAAGTGCATAAGATAAATCAAACATTTGCATATGAAGCATAAGCCAAGTTACTCATCAGACGAGGTCCCTACAAGTATTCAAATTGATATTCTACTGGATCACTCAGAGTTACCATTGTGGTGTCATCTCCCAAAGTCAATCATGTTCATCTTTCTTCAACCCAGAGTTGATGTCTTTGTGTTCAACCCCGAGTTGACTCTCCCTTCATCTTTTAACCCCAAGTTAATTATATTTCCCACTCAACCCAGAGTTGACGGCTATCCTTTGTTCAATCCAGAATTGATTATTTTCTTCTTTCCCACTCAACCCAGAGTTGATGGTTATCTTTTCTTTTATCAACCCAGAGTTGATCTTCCCCTTTTCCCACTCAACCCAGAGTTGACGGTCATCTTTTATCCTTTTTCACTCAACCCAGAGTTGACGGTTATCCTTATTTCAAATCTAGATTTGATCTTCCCTCTCACCCAGAGATGTCGGACATTTCTTTCCTTCTTTCCCACTCAGCCCAGAGTTGACGGTTATCTCTTGTCTATTCTCACTCAACCCAGAGTTGACGGTTATCTTTTATTCAATCCAGGACTGATCATTTCTTTTCCCACTCAACCCAGAGTTGACGGTTATCTTTTATTCAACCCAAAGTTAATCCTTTCCTTTTCCCACTCAACCTAGAGTTGACGGTTATTATTTGTTCAATCCAGAATTAATTTCTTCTTTTCCCTCTCACCCAGAGTTGACGGATACTTCTTATTGATTCTTTTCCCCACTCAACCCAGAGTTGACGGTTATCCTTTCTTTTCCCCACTCAACCCAGAGTTGACGGTTATCCTTTGTTTTTTCCCACTCAACCCAGAGTTGACGGTCATCCTTTTTTCCCACTCAACCCAGAGTTGACGGTCACCTTTTATTCTTCCCATTCAACCCAGAGTTGACGGTTATTCCTAATTGATCATCTTTCCTCTTTCAACCCAGAGTTGAATTACCTTCTCTCAACCCAGAGTTGATGTCTACCCATTGTCTTCAACCTAAAGTTGATTTTCTTTTCTTCAACCCAGAGTTGATACCCATATCTTGTCCCATTAATACCGATTTCCCTTTCTACTCTCAATCCAGAATTGATGTTCGCCTCTTATCCGACCCCGAGCTGACTTACCTTTATCCTTCGACCCAGAGTCGACCCACTTTTCTTTTTCAACCCAGAGTTGATATGTATTTCATTTCTAATCCAGAGTTAATTTGATCAATCCAGAATTGATACATTATTCCTCAGTGAAGTTGACACCATCTTTTCCCCAGTGGATCATATCTCTCATCAGGCAAATTTTCAGGTTCACTTGGTATTTAATCTTCTTCTACCTTGATTGCTCGAAAGGCTAATGCCAATCTCCCCTTCAGGTTTAAGACGATTAAATAGGGGCAGCTGTTGCACCCCAAAATTTGCCCAACTAATCTTACTTCTAACTGGCTTAAGCATTGCATTCATCTGCATACATTCATCAGGTCATTCAACATTCAGGCTTTACCAATCAATAAATCAGGTAGAGGATCAAAGATCTTGTTGGTTGGGAAGTCATTATTGCTTAAGAATTTTTATCTATATTCAAAGGTTATTCAAGGAGTCTACCTTACTCAAATTGATTTAAAATTGAATTAAGGGTTTCTTTGAAGAGGATAAGTAATTATAAAATCGTCCATTCGAAGTTCAAAGTGAATTGAGGTAATTCAAATTTGAGAATATGAAGAAATATTCAAATACCATCATTATTCTAAGTTCATCTTGGAGTCAAGGCTATTTGCAAATATGGTGTGTATTATATTTATCATTTAACCATAAATTCTATAAGAAAAGCCCAAAAGGTCCGAATCATTACAAAAAAGACCAATTGTTCATACATTTCAATCCATACATTACATTGTAAACTCATTACAAAATACAATCCATCCATAATCCATTCAACAATCATTCAAGTATCCATACATGGATCGAGTGTGTCTTCTCCTTACAAAATTCATTACAAAAAATCTAATTCCTAAACCTAGGGTGACTTGCTCCTATCCTTAGCCTTGAGTCACTTTCCTCATCCAAACATCTTCATTAAGAGTTTTACTCATCATTCAAGCTTGCTTCCAATTATTCAAAGTCAACATCATTTACGTTCATCCAAGTTCCAAATTACAAATTCAATTACAAAGATCCAAGAATCCATTACATATCCAATAGTCACATTACAAAAGAGTTTACAAAAAAAAAAACTTATAGGTTCTACTCAAAGTCAGTATATGTCCAAGTCTCTTCGTGCTTCCACTTCACCTCCATTGTGTTACCACTTAGCCTCATGATCAAGCAAATTCATGTCTTGAAGACTATTAAACCAACTGCACCAGTCCAGCCCCATACTATGTGCCAGCAGCCATGCGTATATGCTGTAAAAAAAAAAAGGGAATAAAAGCATATAAGCTTCAGACAGTGCCAACAGCAATACATACATACTTCATGTAGAAAAGAAGCTAACCCATAACAGTTTTATAATCTATTGCAGACCTACATCCATATACAATTCAAAATAGCCTTCAACATCCAATTCAAACACTTAGTTCATACAGTTTTGACACAACAAAGGAAAACAACAATACTATCAAGCCATCAGCAGAAAACTTATTCACTTCAGTTACTCTCAAAACCCCATATATACACAACCAATCCTAACAACCTAACATAACTAACAGATTCAGTTACAAACTCTCAACAACTCATAACCACCTAACCGATTCAGTTATAATTCACTAACATAATTAACTAACTTACTAACAGTCCTAACAAACCTAACTGTCATATAACAGAACTCAACACACATAGATTCTCTAACTCTCTAACTAACAGAGTCCAGCAGAATAACAGAAAAATCAGAGATTGAACTAACCTCCACTTCCTATAAATCAGAACCTGGATTCATTCATTAGGCCTCGACCATTTTCTCCAGAAATCATCTCTTCACTTCTCTGTTTCTACACATCAACTCTCCACCATCTTCCATTATCCTCACCACTTTCTTCTTCTTGCTCACTCTCAGAAATTTCAATATCTTCATCCCTTCATCTCCTCTTTATTCATCTTCATCCCTTCAATCTCCACCCTGAATCATCACTGCATCCTCAATCTTCCATCCTCAACCTACAAAAAAATCCAACAATCAGCATAAGGAAAATTCGAAAAAAATATGAGGGAAAATCTGTAACAGCAAAGCAACCACCGGAATCTTCATCACCTTCAACTCACCATAACAGAATCTTCAATTTCTCCTTCGATTCATCTTCAATCGTCATCGTCATCCGCATCTGTTCTTAATCATCAACGCGCATCTCCAACAAAATTCTATCGTCCTTCTTCATCTTCATAGATCACCGAAACTCAGCGACAACAACAACTATCAAGACTTCATCATCGTCGATCTTCAACTGAGAATCTTCAGCACTGAATCGATAACATCATCATCATGTCAGCTTTACATTCACAATGGCCTTCATCACGGACGAAGAGGAGAGTGAGAGCTGAATCAAATCGGAAATGAGGCGAAGCTTTAATTGAAAGATAAAGGATGGCAAGAGAGAGGTCTGCTTATGAGGTGGTGGTGAACGACAAGACTCTCGTCGGAGAAGAAGGATTCGCGGCGCCGCTGAAGGAGAAGAAAGGAAACTCGTTCAAGAGAAGGTCGAAGGTCACAATTCTTAACCCTAAATCCCAATTCTATTTTCCTTTTATTCTTCTTTTTATTAATTTATTTTTGTTCTTTATGAAAATAAGTGGATCAATCTGTGTATAAACCTCTGGGCCTGAGTTGCTAATCCACACCCCCTATGGTCCATTGCATCATTTTTGACACAAGAAAAATCTGTAACAAAAACATCTCCTGGGCCAATCATTTGGGCCCTGCGCCCCATTTATTCTTCACACCTTTAATTCCAGTTCATACCCCCTGGCTCTATATTCTAACTAGTGAAATTTAGTTTTTTTACTTAGTCTTTTTCCATTATTTTTAGGCAATAAAATACTAATTTTCTCCTATTATTTTTAGACTTTAGTACTAATTTTGACATAAAAAAAATCACAAAAAAATATTAGTTTTTAGGCTATTTGTTTTTTAGTCTTTTTGCTTGACTTGTAATTCAATATCTCTCATAAAATCAATATAAAAATAGTAGTATTTTTAATTCATTCTTGTACTATATTTTTTTTTTTGATTTGTTACTTTATGCTTGTATGCCAATTTTGTACCATTGTGTTTCTCAATTTTGCTTCTAATTGTGATCTTTATTTTCATATTCTTTTATTCCTAACCTTAGGTAGAAACCATGATAACATTAGGTAGAAATTCCCTTCATACTTAGGCTAGTTTCTTTTCCTTTTCAACTTTAAAACACCTAACAACTATCCAAATTAAATCCCATAAAAAATACCAAGAAAATACTAAAAGTCATTAATAAAAAAGTGAAAATCATTAAATAGGGAATGGAAGCTTGAATCTCCCTTGCTTAAGGGAATCATTCGAGTGCTTGGATCTCCCTTGCTTAAAGGAACCATTCGAGCGTAAGTTCCCAATTTCTAAAAAACACAAACCATAGAGCAACTCGAGTCTCCCTTGCTTAAGGGTGCCACTTGAACGCTCAAACTCTTTTCTCTATCTCGCCTCCGAGGCATTCTTTAATCGGACACGTTATTTCCGCTCCATTCCCAGCTTAAGACTCCAGAGGTCGAGCAGCGGAGTGCGAATGTAACTTCGTCCACTAAAAAACACAAAAACAAACAAAAACTAAAGAGCCAAACTACGGCGCTCTGATTCCTGAAAAGGATACGTAGGCATTGAGTCGCGGGGCCTAAGCGAGCACAACTATTTATAAACCTTATTTTCCCCGTGTTTCTTTTCTTTCATTTGCATGCATTCTCTTAGTAATTAAGCTTTAGATTTATACACCCTTTAGATAGCAACAAACATAGGTGGATACCATCGAGTACGATGGGCGTGAGGGGTGCTAGCACCTTCCCCTTGCGTAACCAACTCCCGTACCTTGATCTCTTGTCGAAAGACCTCTTTCTTATTCATCTTAGGTTTTCTGATATTCCTTTCCCTCATGGGATAAATATATTGGTGGCGACTGTGTATCTTTTCGCGAGCGTGCGACAGCTGGCGACTCTGCTGGGGACGTTAGACCTATTGCGGGTCCGTACTTAGCGAGTCGATCCTAGCCTTTGTTTGTTTGTTTGTTTATTGGGTGTGCTTATATATTGTTTATGTTTTGCATTTTTTATTATATGCTTGCATATCATGTTTATTTTCTCGCATTCTGGACTATATTATGGGTCCCCGTGGGGGCCACATATTTTTCTGCTTTGTTTTGCAGGTGGGGGGTTTTTGTGAGGTAAAAGGCCCACTACCCAGGCCAGTGACACATAGGATTAGCGTGGATGCTCATGTTGACTCCCGTAGCGCTTGCTATGATCGAGCTTGACATGGGGTACCACAACTGGGCGAGGTTCTTTCATGGAACACTGTGTCTGGCACGCTTGTTGCCTCAAACACTTTGTACCCCATGGGAACTGTAGACCCTAGTGACCATTAGGGACCACTTGTCCGTGTCTAGACTACATACCTGTGAGATTGGGATGGGACAGGAAACTTGACCTTCATCATACCCAGATTTCTGCTATTCAATAAAAGGCGTCGAACCCTTGATCCTGGGACATTTGACTTATACAAAAGTTCTACATCAATTATCTATTAGAATCAACGTCGAACCTCTGAATCTGGAGGATTCGACCTTATTTGACTTATGCTCAGTTATATATCCTAATCAACGTCGAACCTCTGAATCTGGAGGTTCGACCACCTTTGACTTATGCACAAGCTATTTATCCAGAAAGCAACGTCGAACCTCTGAATCTGGAGGATTCAACCATATCTTATTTCCATGAGAAGTTGTTATCCAAGAGGCCTTGATCCTGATTCCTGCTACATTTGCGTCATCATTAACATTTTTGCATTCATGCATATGCATCCATGGTTACCAAGATTCCTACTTTCTTCCTCTCCATCAGATCAGTCAAGACGATTCCTCCACACCAATATCTGACAAAAGCTAACAGACAAAGATTCATGGGGAATTATAAACAAGATCAAGATACTATCAAAGAACTCCATGCCTCCTCATGAGGGAACCTTATACCAATGGAGCCTAAAGACTTTATGTTTGTCAGAGAACATTTCATTTGCATCCAAATAAGGCCAATCTTGCCATTGTACAGATTTCTTTAGTATTTTCAATTGTATTACTTTTGTTGTTATCAAGTACTTCTCATTTTAAGAAACTCATTCTGTTTGAATAAATAAAAATAATGCAATATACATGTTTTTCTCAAATCATTTCATCTTTGTCATTATGTTCATTGATATTCAACTCATTTGTCTTAAGCAACTAAAAAAGGAGAATGATGAAAATCAAAAAACACATGAATCACTGACTGTATGCTTTTGGAACAAAGATCCTGCTGACGATGTAAAGGCATTATTTCAATTCCCAAACACTGGAGTTATAAGGGAGTGAAACCCTCGTCAACCCCTTTGAGCCTAAGGAGTAGTAGTTTCTTTTCAAAAAATACAAAACCCTCAATCTTAACCAGGGGCAGGGTAGTCTTCAGTTAGTGCGACCGAGCGCTCAACTTTCAGGTATTCCATCAGAGGATCAATCATATCTCAGATCTCACAACAAAAAAAGAAGAGCACAATCCACAATGGATGTCTCCCATTCACTAAGAAGAAGGCAGTCACAACCTTTTCATCAAGTCAATCACCAAAGTCATACAACTTGTTCCCGAACGAGACAAAAAAAAAGAATGAAAAGAAAGTTATGAATCATGATAAAAAAAAGAAACAATAGCCCGATAAGTCAAAAGAAAAAAGAAAAGCTTTGAAGCAATTGACTTAGGCAAAAATTAGGGCATATCCCGCTGGACAACGAAAACCAAATTCAAAAGAAACTTTTTGTCCAGGCAAAAGTTAGGGATAGCAAAAGGCAAAGTAAAATAAAAATCCTCCAAGGGACAAGTTGTTGTGACGATCATTGGAAACACCAAAGGGTGGCTGCCACCTTCATCAAAGCCATAAAGGATCCTCATCCATCACAATCCTTCCTGAAAGGCGAATACTCGTGTCAAACTGACTGAACATAAGACTGGAGAACATCACGAAGAAGGTGTGGGTTAAGTAGAACTTGAGCCTTTATCCTTTGTTTCTTAAACCGTGAACCCGGCCATGTTACAACCCTCAAAAGTCCTAATTGAAGCAGGGTCCGTTCTGAAAGCATACAAACTGTAAAATCATGTTAAAACTGACTCCTAATGTTGCTGTGTCACTTGTGTTAGTATCAGTACAACATTTTGACAAATAAAACTTTTCTTTTGAGATTAACATGTGCAACGTATTCTCATTATCCTTTTCAAAACAGAATTGTCTTTAATCAGAGAGTAAGTGCTTGATACCAAGGAAAGTTCAACATTGAAATTCCATCGAGTGATCTTACAAGGGCAAAGGTTGGTCATCCGCTGAGAAAATATCCAAAGAATCCATTAAGTGGAAGAGTTCCCTTCAATCTGAGGCATTCAATCATCCCATGATCTACACTGGGGCAGACCATTACAAATCTCCATGATTCAAGCATATCAAAGTTCTATCTCAAAATATCATACAAGCTGGGGCAAACTAGCAACGATTCATTTCTTCATCTTCAATCAAGTGTCAGATGTCAAGATAAGTGTCGAGGAGTCAAGCCAAACACCTCACCTTCACCAACACTTCCACAAGCAATAACCTTTCCACATGGACATCCTCCATCCACTCCTTGTATCTTGGAAACAAATCATTCCATCCATAGTCATACATGCATCATGCATATCATTGCATTCTCATTGGCATTTATCCCTTCATAATCCAATCATCAATAAAGCAGGGGCATCCACCTCACCTTGAATCTCAAGTAGAGTTTCAGGACTCCGCCTAATATATTCTACACAAAGCAAAGACCCTGATCAATCAGTACACTGCATATAGAACTCATTGCATTGCATCTCCAGAAGTGCATAAGATAAATCAAACATTTGCATATGAAGCATAAGCCAAGTTACTCATCAGACGAGGTCCCTACAAGTATTCAAATTGATATTCTACTGGATCACTCAGAGTTACCATTGTGGTGTCATCTCCCAAAGTCAATCATGTTCATCTTTCTTCAACCCAGAGTTGATGTCTTTGTGTTCAACCCCGAGTTGACTCTCCCTTCATCTTTTAACCCCAAGTTAATTATATTTCCCACTCAACCCAGAGTTGACGGCTATCCTTTGTTCAATCCAGAATTGATTATTTTCTTCTTTCCCACTCAACCCAGAGTTGATGGTTATCTTTTCTTTTATCAACCCAGAGTTGATCTTCCCCTTTTCCCACTCAACCCAGAGTTGACGGTCATCTTTTATCCTTTTTCACTCAACCCAGAGTTGATGGTTATCCTTATTTCAAATCTAGATTTGATCTTCCCTCTCACCCAGAGTTGACAGACATTTCTTTCCTTCTTTCCCACTCAGCCCAGAGTTGACGGTTATCTCTTGTCTATTCTCACTCAACCCAGAGTTGACGGTTATCTTTTATTCAATCCAGAACTGATCATTTCTTTTCCCACTCAACCCAGAGTTGACGGTTATCTTTTATTCAACCCAGAGTTGATCCTTTCCTTTTCCCACTCAACCCAGAGTTGACGGTTATTATTTGTTCAATCCAGAATTGATTTCTTCTTTTCCCTCTCACCTAGAGTTGACGGATACTTCTTATTGTTTCTTTTCCCCACTCAACCCAGAGTTGACGGTTATCCTTTCTTTTCCCCACTCAACCCAGAGTTGACGGTTATCCTTTGTTTTTTCCCACTCAACCCAGAGTTGACGGTCATCCTTTTTTCCCACTCAACCCAGAGTTGACGGTTACCTTTTATTCTTCCCATTCAACCCAGAGTTGACGGTTATTCCTAATTGATCATCTTTCCTCTTTTAACCCAGAGTTGAATTACCTTCTCTCAACCCAGAGTTGATGTCTACCCATTGTCTTCAACCCAAAGTTGATTTTCTTTTCTTCAACCCAGAGTTGATACCCATATCTTGTCCCATTAATACCGATTTCCCTTTCTACTCTCAATCCAGAATTGATGTTCGCCTCTTATCCGACCCCGAGCTGACTTACCTTTATCCTTCGACCCAGAGTCGACCCACTTTTATTTTTCAACCCAGAGTTGATATGTATTTCATTTCTAATCCAGAGTTAATTTGATCAATCCAGAATTGATACATTATTCCTCAGTGAAGTTGACACCATCTTTTCCCCAGTGGATCCTATCTCTCATCAGGCAAATTTTCAGGTTCACTTGGTATTTAATCTTCTTCTTGCTTGATTGCTCGAAAGGCTAACGCCAATCTCCCCTTCAGGTTTAAGACGATTAAATAGGGGCAGCTGTTGCACCCCAAAATTTGCCCATCTAATCTTACTTCTAACTGGCTTAAGCATTGCATTCATCTGCATACATTCATCAGGTCATTCAACATTCAGGCTTTACCAATCAATAAATCAGGTAGAGGATCAAAGATCTTGTTGGTTGGGAAGTCATTATTGCTTAAGAATTTTTATCTATATTCAAAGGCTATTCAAGGAGTCTACCTTACTCAAATTGATTTAAGATTGAATTAAGGGTTTCTTTGAAGAGGCGAAGTAATTATAAAATCGTCCATTCGAAGTTCAAAGTGAATTGAGGTAATTCAAATTTGAGAATATGAAGAAATATTCAAATACCATCATTATTCTAAGTTCATCTTGGAGTCAAGGCTATTTGCAAATATGGTGTGTATTATATTTATCATTTAACCATAAATTCTATAAGAAAAGCCCAAAAGGTCCGAATCATTACAAAAAAGACCAATTGTTCATACATTTCAATCCATACATTACATTGTAAACTCATTACAAAATACAATCCATCCATAATCCATTCAACAATCATTCAAGTATCCATACATAGATCGAGTGTATCTTCTCCTTACAAAATTCATTACAAAAAATCTAATTCCTAAACCTAGGGTGACTTGCTCATATCCTTAGCCTTGAGTCACTTTCCTCATCCAAACATCTTCATTAAGAGTTTTACTCATCATTCAAGCTTGCTTCCAATTATTCAAAGTCAACATCATTTACATTCATCCAAGTTCCAAATTACAAATTCAATTACAAAGATCCAAGAATCCATTACATATCCAATAGTCACATTACAAAAGAGTTTACAAAAAAAAAAACTTATAGGTTCTACTCAAAGTCAGTATATGTCCAAGTCTCTTCGTGCTTCCACTTCACCTCCATTGTGTTACCACTTAGCCTCATGATCAAGCAAATTCATGTCTTGAAGACTATTAAACCAACTGCACCAGTCCAGCCCCATACTATGTGCCAGCAGCCATGCGTATATGCTGTAAAAAAAAGGGAATAAAAGCAGATAAGCTTCAGACAGTGCCAACAGCAATACATACATACTTCATGTAGAAAAGAAGCTAACCCATAACAGTTTTATAATCTATTGCAGACCTACATCCATATACAATTCAAAATAGCCTTCAACATCCAATTCAAACACTTAGTTCATACAGTTTTGACACAACAAAGGAAAACAACAATACTATCAAGCCATCAGCAGAAAACTAATTCACTTCAGTTACTCTCAAAACCCCATATATACACAACCAATCCTAACAACCTAACATAACTAACAGATTCAGTTACAAACTCTCAACAACTCATAACCACCTAACCGATTCAGTTATAATTCACTAATAGAATTAACTAACTTACTAACAGTCCTAATAAACCTAACTGTCATATAACAGAACTCAACACACATAGATTCTCTAACTCTCTAACTAACAGAGTCCAGCAGAATAACAGAAAAATCAGAGATTGAACTAACCTCCACTTCCTATAAATCAGAACCTGGATTCATTCATTAGGCCTCGACCATTTTCTCCAGAAATGATCTCCTCACTTCTCTGTTTCTACACATCAACTCTCCACCATCTTCCATTATCCTCACCACTTTCTTCTTCTTGCTCACTCTCAGAAATTTCAATATCTTCATCCCTTCATCTCCTCTTCATTCATCTTCATCCCTTCAATCTCCACCCTGAATCATCACTGCATCCTCAATCTTCCATCCTCAACCTACAAAAAAATCCAACAATCAGCATAAGGAAAATTCGGAAAAAATATGAGGGAAAATCTGTAACAGCAAAGCAACCACCGGAATCTTCATCACCTTCAACTCACCATAACAGAATCTTCAATTTCTCCTTCGATTCATCTTCAATCATCATCGTCATCCGCATCTGTTCTTAATCATCAACGCGCATCTCCAGCAAAATTCTATCGTCCTTCTTCATCTTCATAGCATCACCGAAACTCAGCGACAACAACAACTATCAAGACTTCATCATCGTCGATCTTCAACTGAGAATCTTCAGCACTGAATCGATAACATCATCATCATGTCAGCTTTACATTCACAATGGCCTTCATCACGGACGAAGAGGAGAGTGAGAGCTGAATCAAATCGGAAACGAGGCGAAACTTTAATTGAAAGATAAAGGATGGCAAGAAAGAGGTCTGCTTATGAGGTGGTGGTGAACGACAAGACTCTCGTCGGAGAAGAAGGATTCGCGGCGCCGCTGAAGGAGAAGAAAGGAAACTCGTTCAAGAGAAGGTCGAAGGTCACAATTCTTAACCCTAAATCCCAATTCTATTTTCCTTTTATTCTTCTTTTTATTAATTTATTTTTGTTCTTTATGAAAATAAGTGGATCAATCTGTGTATAAACCTCTGGGCCTGAGTTGCTAATCCACACCCCCCTATGGTCCATTGCATCATTTTTGACACAAGAAAAATCTGTAACAAAAACATCTCCTGGGCCAATCATTTGGGCCCTGCGCCCCATTTATTCTTCACACCTTTAATTCCAGTTCATACCCCCTGGCTCTATATTCTAACTAGTGAAATTTAGTTTTTTTACTTAGTCTTTTTCCATTATTTTTAGGCAATAAAATACTAATTTTCTCCTATTATTTTTAGACTTTAGTACTAATTTTGACATAAAAAATAATCATAAAAAAATATTAGTTTTTAGGCTATTTGTTTTTTAGTCTTTTTGCTTGACTTGTAATTCAATACCTCTCATAAAAATCAATATAAAAATAGTAGTATTTTTAATTCATTCTTGTACTATATTTTTTTTTGATTTGTTACTTTATGCTTGTATGCCAATTTTGTACCATTGTGTTTCTCAATTTTGCTTCTAATTGTGATCTTTATTTTCATATTCTTTTATTCCTAACCTTAGGTAGAAACCATGATAACATTAGGTAGAAATTCCCTTCATACTTAGGCTAGTTTCTTTTCCTTTTCAACTTTAAAACACCTAACAACTATCCAAATTAAATCCCATAAAAAATACCAAGAAAATACTAAAAGTCATTAATAAAAAAGTGAAAATCATTAAATTGGGAATGGAAGCTTGAATCTCCCTTGCTTAAGGGAATCATTCGAGTGCTTGGATCTCCCTTGCTTAAAGGAACCATTCGAGCGTAAGTTCCCAATTTCTAAAAAACACAAACCATAGAGCAACTCGAGTCTCCCTTGCTTAAGGGTGCCACTTGAACGCTCAAACTCTTTTCTCTATCTCGCCTCCGAGGCATTCTTTAATCAGACACGTTATTTCCGCTCCATTCCCAGCTTAAGACTCCAGAGGTCGAGTAGCGGAGTGCGAATGTAACTTCGTCCACTAAAAAACATAAAAACAAACAAAAACTAAAGAGCCGAACTACGGCGCTCTGATTCCTGAAAAGGATACATAGGCATTGGGTCGCGGGGCCTAAGCGAGCACAACTATTTATAAACCTTATTTTTCCCGTGTTTCTTTTCTTTCATTTGCATGCATTCTCTTAGTAATTAAGCTTTAGATTTATACACCCTTTAGATAGCAACAAACATAGGTGGATACCATCGAGTACGATGGGCGTGAGGGGTGCTAGCACCTTCCCCTTGCGTAACCGACTCCCGTACCTTGATCTCTGGTCGAAAGACCTCTTTCTTATTCATCTTAGGTTTTCTGATATTCCTTTCCCTCATGGGATAAATATATTGGTGGCGACTCTGTATCTTTTCGCGAGCGTGCGACAGCTTGAACCTGGTATTTGACTTTGTTCACCCTCGTCATTAAGAGAATTATACTTGGACACCCTAATTTTGGTTGATTCTTGCGAATCCATTCTAATTTTTCAGATTCTAACATCGTGTAACCATCGACAAGAAATTGTTGGAACAACCTTCGTGAAGATAACTAAGTCCTAGGTTCAGCTAACCTTGTTTGAATGCGATATGATAGCCATTCCCTTATTGTCAGCCTATTTCGTAAGCTATTCTGATAGATTGGCAAGTCTCTATGGGCAATATTTGGTCTATAACCATCCTCACCATAGGGAAAAATCAAAGGATATTGGAAGGCCATGTAACTTGCATGGAGCTCGTTGATCCGCTTAAGTCCGCCTCCTTGGTATTGCATAATTATATCCCTCATTTCTGCTGTGTCAATATCACCAACAACTAAGGCAGCAACTTCAGACACCGTCGGTTGGTTATACACTCTTCCATCCGTGGATCTGTCAGCTATGAGTCTCAACTTCAGGTTTTGAGTATCCGCTTTGTTGAACCATTGTTTTGCCATTTTAAAGCTCTTGGCACGAGTATTGTGTTCATACATCATTGTAGATAATTGTTGTACAACTTCTAGATCAATGTTCTTGGTAGTCCTAAGTTAAAAAAGCATAAATAAATGGTTAACAGCATTAAGAATAAGTTGATTACATGTGAGTAACGACTACAGCCTGTTCCAGCTGTATTATAAATAATAATTTCAGTATAGTTTTATAAATAAAATGATTGCATGTTAGTAGAAATTATACCTTAGACACTTCATTCGATTGTGAACCTCATTTTCTGTGTCATAAATATATAATTGAGCAAATTTGGGTGTGTCTCCTCGAGCAGGTAACAAACTTCCAATTCGATGGCATGTTTGACCTTGTATCCGTAAAGTTGGTGGTCCACCTCCATTGTTAAAACGATTGTCCAACTTTGCACCTGGCGATGTAAAGGCGAACATCATATTGTAAACTCTAATATGTTGTTGAAACTTTCTGCTCACTACGTTATCATGGTCAAACATCAATTTTGCAAGAACTTCTGGAGGTTGTTTTAGTAGTGGTATTTCAACTTTCCCATTGCAACAACACATCATAAACTTTGGATTAGCAGAATGGGAACTTTTATTCATCCGTTCTTGATACCACATCATGGATTTACAATAACGACATTCGATGGGCGGGTCCCCTATGTCGTAATAAGCTACATAGTAATAGACAGGAAAAAATTACTATGATATTTGTAAAATAGCAAATTTCAAAAAAATGATATACCTTCAGAAGAACGGGTGTAGTTGTCGTGAATTATAAAAGGTGCCTCGTTTTCTTCAGGTTCGGAACAGAAGTCCTCATCGGATAAATAAGCTATCAATGGATAAAAAGTGTAATATTAAATATATGAACATGTTTCATATATATTTCTTATATATAATCTTAAATAAGGTGGAAGTATTGAACACAGAACCAATGAGTTTGCAATTGAATCACTTGCAAAAGGGTCGTAATCGCTATCTTCGTCCGAGTCGCTGTTAAAATCCAAGTTGACTGCAGGGGTAAAAGCAGGACATGCTGGTTCTTTTATTTCAGGTGTTTTGCCTTTAGTGTGTGACACAGGCGATGCTCGAACCCTCTCATGATGTGTCTGTTTGATTGGCATTTGTTGACGACGGTTGTTTTTTCTACTGCTAACACTGCTAGTTGTTCATATGCATGCATGGAAATGATTGAACACATGCATAATTACAAAGTTCGTGAGTTAATAAACAAATATTATAATTAATATCAACATTGAAGACAATGCATATATGAAACTAAGAACTTGTACCTCGTTGGCTGTTGTGCTACCGATATGTTGACAGCTTCTTTAGGGGGGTTACTATTCAAATTCATGGCAAGACTTGGTACTCCCAGCTGCTTCTTAGGCCTGCCACGAACAGTTTTTTTCTTTTCCGTATTTCTGTCATTCAAATTGTTGACATAATATGGAAGTCAATAAAAGTTAAATAAACACTAATTTGAATATCTCTAATGGCATGCATGTTTGGTCATATGAACCTTACATGGGATTCTTGGAAGAACTTCCAGGATCATAGAACTGGTTGGTTGAAAAAATCAGCCCATGTTGGGAATTCTCAATTGTAGTTGGATGACCATTCTCAGTTGTACATTCAGTAGAAAATTTAGGCATTAAATTTGTTCCTAAGGTAGTACATTCAGTTGTACATTCAGTAGAAAATTTAGGCATTAAAAATCAGCACATGTCTGGTTATGCTCGGTTCAGAATTCTGCATACACGCACTCATTACTCTCCCTTCTTCGACAATCTGTACGATAGTCTTCTGATTCCGAGCCGAGGTAGTGATTTCAGACAAAGGTTGTCTCATTGTGAAGCAATTAGGAGAATAGAATGTATCATTGATTGAATCATGTTGGTTTAAATTCTGTCTTTGACGTTTTGAACGATTTTCTTTCATAATAAGCGATCGTCGTGCCCTTGCTTTCTTTCCAGCCAAATGCGGGTTATTGTTATCCATAACTTAAAGTGAATTTCTATACAATCTTCCAGACATAATAAAATAGAAAACATGTACATAACACATATATTTATCTGTAAAAAATAAGTAGTAGGCCAATAACAAATTGATTATCAATCTATGACAATACTAATGAGATAAACAAAACAATTGAATGCAATAACTAACCTCCCTGTAGATACTAATGATACCAACCTCCCTGTAGATATAATAGTAATGTAGTGATTAGAACTGAATGCAATAACTGTTAAAAGGAGAACCTTGAATTTCTATGCTCTTTGTTTCTTGATTGCAATGTTTCAACTTGCTGCAATTGTTCATGTTTTAATATATCAAAGACAGTATTGTTAGGGAAAAAGTCAGCATGTGGACTTGTTATTTTTTAAGAGCCATAACCTTACTAAAGTGAAAAACGCACCAAAATAATATTTTCCCTCTAAAAATTTGAATCCAAAATGTGTTTGAAATTAATATTATTTTAATTACTATGCTAGTAGTTTGTAGTTTAAACTTTTCAAATAATTAGTCCGTTTACAACCATGTGGTGTGATCACACTCAAATGTCAGTTTACAACAATGTGGTGTGATTACATTCAAATGGCTAAAGTGGTTCATATAAATCCCAGGTTTCCAAGCATCAGAAAAGACATATATGTTGTGCAGTGAACTGTGTACAGTGTTTCTGCCACATTGTATAAAGCAATGAATAAAATATTACAAAATGTGATCTTACACCAAAAAGTACAAAATTGGTGTACCTGTACCGTGTGAAATGGTAGAAGTAATTCCTACTTTTAGATGATATACCTGGTACAACTAAGCAAGTTATTTGAAAAAGCATGAAGCATTTAATGATGAGTTGACATTGTGTACGACTTACTTTATCCAATGCTGCAGAAAGTTGTTGACTGATTTCCTTTGATCTGATTTGCAAGGGTATAAAGGGACAGGCACTCCTTAGACAGTACGAAATAAAATGGAAGGGCTCTGCTGCAAGTTGTCCAATGTGAGGTTCCCAATGCAAAAGATATCAAGAACTCTTCCAATGGCAATGCTGTAACTGCCGTGTAAAGTTAAAACATTAAAAATAGAGCAACAATTTTTGGACAATCTAGTTTGAAATTGTGTTAGTACAGAATCTGTATATTAAATTGCACATAGGTTGTTTTTTTAAATTATGGTATACCACTACAAAAGGAGCTTTACAGAAAAGGAGCTATTAACAAAAAATACTTGAAATACCACAAACCCTTTCATGTGATGGAGTGTGCATGGATAGCATTTTGTATGGCATACACAATTCATTTTAAATCCCATCGTGAAGATCAAAGTCGTGAGGTTACACCTATATAATAACCTCCATCACATGAAAAGCCATATAGAATGCAAGTGGATTAAACCTATATAGCAGTCATTTACAAAAGCCATATAAAATGCCACCAATAGATTCATGTGTTTTATATGGCATACACAAAGCATTCTAAATCCCAACCATCATTCATAGTGGTGAGGTTACACCTATATAATACCCTCCATATCATGAAAACCAATATAATATGCAAGTGGATTAAAGCTATATAAACTGGAGGTACAAAAGCTATATAAAATGTCATCCAAATATAGTCATTACCAAATAGAGTCATTACAAAATAGAGTTATTTCAAAATAGAAGCATTACAAAATACTAAGACCAAATGTTTAGTGGCTTACTTTGGATAATCATGCAATATAAAGCATAGTTACACCCATAAAAGAGGTAGAATACAAAAAAGGGCATATGAAATCAGTACTAATACAGTGTGAAATAACAATGCAGCAATAAACATCCACTTTTAAATTTAAAACTCAAGATTACTCCATCTTGATATGCTTGATCTTTCTTGTAGTCTTAGCCTTAGTAGCAGATTGTTTAGGAGTCAGATCTTCAGCCTCAATCAACTCATTAACTGATGTTGAAATAGCTCCCCTCTTGGCAGGTGTGCTGCCGGAGCTTGCAGACGAAGGTTGAGGAGATATCGAAGCTTGAGCAGAAAGTGTCATCTAAGGATGAAATTGATTTTAGTAAATGGAAGTAAAAGTACACAAAGTGTAAATAAGACTGTATGCATTAGGCCCTTACAATAGGTTCAGTTGGCTCATGATTTGGATCAGAATTGGAGATCTCCAAAACAGGAGCATTTGATGTATGCTGCTAACAAAGTTACAATCAGAATCACATATAAAAGAACAACCAAAAAAACTGCTTACATTAAAAGAAACATGTATTTACCTCCTCATCCAGGGTTAGGTAGCCCTTAAGTTTGTTGTAAACATTATCCTCATTAAGAATTGTCACAATTGAATACTGTTTGTAAGATGATTGAAATTTGATACGGAACGCCATTTCCTTATTCAACAAATTGTCAACTTGAGCCGGCCATATTTTTGGGTTGTCTTCTCCATTCTATGCAATCAAGAACACCATGAGGTTTGATCAATATGTCATATGTAGTGAGCTTTATAATTAAGCATTTATAATACAAACACAATGACTCACCGCTATCATGAGCTTTCTTAACTCTTTAGCAGACAGTTTAGTATATGGGACACAATCCTTATCCTAAAATACAAAGGTTCCATTAAAGTCATCATATTCAACTTCAACTTCTATTTTGAATCTGTGAATCAAAATAAAAAAAGATTTTACAGCTTGGTCTGAAATATTATGGATTTGAAAACTAAAAAAGTTAGTTTAAAAAAAGGGCTCACTTAGTAATTGGTTCAACATCTTTAACTCCACAGTGGCACTGAACTTTCCCTCCAACGGTCTTGATAGAAATCTTACATCCTGGGCAGCACTCAAAAAACCATCCAAACCTTGAAGCCTTGAATCGTTTGGTAGTTCCAATAGTAGTTGCAAAACAATCCTAAAATAAGTAACTCCAAAATGTCAAACAATGGATACTAAAATGTTGGATAATAGTTTGAAATCAAACAACAACAACATAAACAAAGAAATACCTTTTCTCCTTCATAAATGTCACGGATAGTCCTGACCTCATTACGGCTAGTCCAATTCTGGTTTGTGGATTGAATGGATGAATCACAAGTTAGTGATAGAGAAAGGTTGGATGCATTTGAGAAATCAGCTGCTCCAAAACTGTATTATATAAAAAACATGGATATAATCAGAAATTGAATTGAAATGAGAATTTTAATTGATATGATACTTTATAAAGCACATGGTTAAACCTGGTTTTGAAGGTTTCCACTTGTGGATGGTCTAAGTTAATCAGTAGTTTCGAGCCATTCCAAGCATTAGATAGACTTGGTAATCCAGATACTGCACCAATTATTTAAAGCAGGTTGTAGTGTTACGTGGTAGCAGACAAAAGATGATAAAATAGTTATTTGTGGGATAATAAAAAACCTCCAGACCTGTATTGGGCTTACACCAAGCATGAGTCAAAATGATAATTGTGGGACCAACATGTTTGCCAAGAGTCTTGTAGTCCATGAATTGTTTGCTAAAATCACCCCATAAAGCAACTTCAATGGCATTTCCTACAACGTCACGTAATGTGATATTGGTACAGGACTTCTTACCCCCACCCCCCATTTGTGTCTTAACAACATCTTGCAAGACACCAATAACATCTATTTCAAAGAAGGGTGAGTCATTATGTGATTCAAAAAAAAAACTCATTCATGATAAACAACAAAAACAACACGAAATAACTAACCATAGAGCATATCAGGCTTGAAATGTCCATTGAGAAAGTTTTCAATGGCATGGAAGTTGAATTTGTGTGGTGGGATGTCCGGTATGTCCACCTTGGTGAGAGTAGTCCCTCCATTAAAAAGAATCTTGAGAGGGTTCGAACATACTTTCAAAGGGCCATCATTAACCACGGGCTCCCCATTATACAGATAATAAGTTTCATGCTCTTTGATCTGCTCTATCCAATCTTTGAAATCCCAACGGCTAGTGGTCACATGGATTTGGTCACCCTGTGAATTTGAGGAGAAATAATCAGCAGGATAACATAAATCATAAAAACTGTAATGATAAAAGCCATACCGTTCCATCTTGTAGAACACACTCTAGGTGTTGATACCCTGTTTTTTCTGTAACAACCCACATGTCAACGACCCTGATGTGCATTTTCCACACCTGGTTCCCTTGGACCAGCTCCTTAATGAGAATGGGAGCCCTAGACATTGTGCGCGTATCTGAAACTGTAAATTGTAGAACAGAAAATGGCTGAGTGATAGTGTAGAAACAGTAGCAAATGCATGAAAGTAATCTATAGCAAACCAGAAAATCAAACCAGAAAATCAAACCAGAAAATGACTGATAATATAAATAAGCAAAAAAGAAAAGCAGGTACTATACTTAGAGAGAGCAAAAGAGCCTGTATAACCGGTACATTTCGAATAAAACGACCAAGGAATGTATGATACATCAACAAAAATGTAAACAACAAAGTCATAGTTAAAAAATAACATGAAAGGTTGTGTCTTTAAGGCAACCTAATGAAAACACACTCCAACAGACGAAGAAAAAACTCAAACATTTTGCATTTATCATAGAAAGCAGAAAATACAAAGAATGAAAAGCCAACAAAAAGATACAAAGAAAATAAGATACAAAGAAAAGAAGATACAAAGAAAACTTCACTAAAATGCATGAAACTAATCTATAAATGACCGAAAATATAAATAAACAAAACAGAAAAGAAAATAGTATAGAAAGAGAGAGCTAAAGAAACTGTATAACCGGCACAGTTAGAAGGAAACAATCAAGGAAAGTATGATACATCAACAAATAGATACAAAGCAAAGAATGAAAATACACTCCAACAGACGAAGAAAAAAATAAAACATTTTGCATTTAGTATAGAAAGCATAAAATACAAAGAATGAAAAGCCAACAAAAAGATACAAAGAAAAGAAGATACAAAGAAAACTTCACCCCAAATCTGAAAGACAACACAGCACGTCGAAGAAAAGAAAGCAGACAATATTGAATGAAAACGTTATAAGAGAGAAAGGTCTTACCCGGGTCTGTTCTTCAACTAAGGAGTTGTGTAGAGAAGGAAAGGGTAATGAGAGAGAAATGTTGACAATGTTTGAAGAAGTAGGAGGAGTCGGATGCTTTTGTTGGAGGGAAAATAGAAAGAAAACCTTGGACCAATTAGAATTGAACACTTGTTGATTTGGGTGATAAAAGTAGGAACTTAGAACAACAGATTTAGTTGATTACGTTTTTATCCCATTGGTAGTGCAAAAGAAATATGAGTCAAGGGCAATTTGGGGTGTTTGGGCAATGTCTTAGTAAAGGCTTGATAGTAGATTTATGTAAATCATATTGATTTATTATTAAAATTTCATATTTTGATATAAAGTTTTACCGTTGATTCATGCGCTTTGGAGATGATATTACAATAACAACATTAATGAATCAATTTATACCACATTGATATCATAATTATATTATATTCATTTTATTTTGAGAATAAATTGTATTTTAATATCAATTTCTCAAAATTATTTCCAATATTTTGTGGAGATTTTTCACTCTTATTTGACATCGTGATGTATATATATATATATATATATATATATATATATATATATATATATATATATATATATATATATATATATATATATATTATTTGTCATTATAGATATCATGTTTTGATTATGTAATAAACTGATTTGATCATTTATTTTTTTATGGCATAAAATTGTGATTTTATTTATGTTTAGAATACTGTTCCGGACTGGGCCGAGCAGGCCCAACACTAACCTTTAGGCAGAGCAGACCCGAGCCACTTGACTAGCCGAGCAGGACCAATCTGCTTAAGACCAATGACTTCCAGTGACTCTTATGAAGTGGCCACGTGCAAAGACCATGTGGTCAAAACAACAGCGAAGGATTCGGTCAACTACCTCCGAACCCTACGCCATGCTCACCTATAACGTGAGCCACCTGTTGACTCAGCCCTAGTAGAAGGAGTTATGGCAGTTTCCTAGCACGTGGACCTCCAATTGGATTTGGCCCAATTAGGAATCCTTAGCCCAACGCTGAGGGCTATAAATACCCTCTTTCACTAGAGGGTCGGGTATTCATTCTTTCTTCATAAAACTTGTGTTTTCTCTCTCTCTCTCTCTCTCTCTCTCTCTCTCTCTCTCTCTCTCTCTCTCTCTGATTGCTGTTTACTTTGACATCGGAGAACCTTGCAGGTACCCCCCATTCTGTCCATCCAGCCAGATCTAACCACCGTGACGATCCATTCTGATCATGTAAGATCAAATATTTTTTTATAATCAGTATAAGAATATTTGATTGTGTTTAACATTATATTTTTTATATCTGGACTGAATTTTTTTTAGTGAAATTTATGTAAATATTTTGTGTTAATTAAAATGAGAATTATACACTATTTTGTATAATCTATTCTCAATATTTTAGTCTAAAATATTTGATGTACATTTTTTATTGTAACACTAATTTGAATTATTTTAACAAAGTGTTACATTTTGTATTTATTTTAGACTGAATTTTACTGATTAGTCATCAAATATATTATATTATTGAATTTAATTTTTTTATTAAAGTCTACATTGACTTGTCATTTTGAGTAATTCTTAAGGAATTTGAGAAGTATGTGATCCTTGCAATTTGTTATATCAAAATATTTTATTTGTTATGATAATTTGCTAATGACTTATGAACCACTTGAGATAATATTGTGATACTCAAAAGTCATCAAAAGTCAATGACTCCGTATATACGAATATCACACTCTTTGCGATTAGTTGTAATTTAATTATAATTTATTTTCATTCTCTTGTGACTAATTATATAATTACATATAAAGAGAAATTATTTTTAATATTGTCCACTCCTTTTGAAAAAAATAAAATAAAAAGTGCATTTATATAAAATTATTTATTTTCATGAATGTTTGAATTAAAAACATCTCATTTATTATCGTAAATTGATTTTTTTATTATATACTCAAATAAATAAATAAAAATATAGTTTTATGAGTATATTAAAATTTTATTATTTTGAGAGTTTTATTCTGAAAAATTAAATAATCATCATCACCTATCATGAATACAAATATACAATTTTTCCTTATTTTGAATGAAATATAATTATTTTTAATTTGTATGATTGTAACTCACCTATTGTGGGTTCAATTGTACAAATTTTATGTAGTAAAATAATTTAAAATAAAATATTTTTTTTAATTATAATAAATATTATATTGATAATAATTATACTCTATCGGTGTTTTATTGTTAATATAATTTATTTTTGTTCAATACACTTGTGATTTATAATCTTGTAAATTATGATTTAAATATCCTATTGGTATTAAAAACAAATTATGACATAATATATATATATATATATATATATATATATATATATATATATATATATATATATATATTGTTATTGTATTATCATTTATGTTGATATTATCATTTAAGATTATAATAAATGAGAAATTTTTCTTTAAGGACATGTAGTATTTTATGAAATTAAATAATCTATTTAATATTTTTTCATTAAAATGGATTTCAAATATCTACTTATTACTCCCCCGTTCTTTTTTAAGTGTCTTTTTATAATTTTTTTCCTATTTAAGTGTTATTTTATAATTTAATGTTATAATTTGTCAATTATACCCTTATTTTGTGAATAACTCCACCTCAGATTTTTCAATTAGTTATTGAAAAAAGAGTGTATGATTGAATTTATTTGGAAAGAAAATTAAATAAGGGCATAATTGGAAAAGTAACTCTAACAATTCATTATCTTGGTTGAACAACTTTATGCTAAAATGACACTTAAAAAGGAACAAAAGGATTATTTATTATGTAAGTGATTGACAAACCCATTGTATAAATAGAGTATTTAATACTAGTGAGCTCTAATAAATGTTTATCCTATTTTTTTTTTGGATCAGTGGAAGTGCATTTATACACAATTATATAATTTAAAAAAAAAAGATTATTATTCTCACATTGTCATATATTCTTGTGGGCAGTATAAAATAGGACATATTCTAAAAAGACTTCAAAATATATAATAATTATAAGAAGTCTTATTCTATTAAACTGATATATATATATATATATATATATATATATATATATATATATATATATATATATATATATATATATATATATATATATATATATATATATATATATATATATATATATATATTCTCTTAATCATAATTTGATATTTAGGTCCATATTGAAAAGACACAATAATTCTTTAGCATGCAATAACATTGTGTTATTTTATATTCAATGGTCCACTTTAGTCAGGTCATAATATGAAAATACAAGTAAATATTGATACTCCTATCGAGTATGATATTGTGTTATGAAGGTACTTATGATTAAATATAATTACTCTTGTAATAGGGTAACGCCTATGTAATTACTATTCTTGGACCTACGTGGATATACTATGACCTTTAATATGAAAACTCATTAGTAAATCAATGACCAAAGACTTATACACATGAGTAAGTCTATTGATATTTTGGGTTAATGAGAGTTTATCAATAGCATTTTCATATGCTTGGGCTATTGTTTAATAACATGATTTTCTCATGTGAAATATGTTTCTCTAAATTCATCTTTTTAATATATAAATGTATTTCTTTGGCTTGTATGATATGTTTCCCCTATCAGATTCATTTCTGTAATGTTTAAGTTTACTTTTGTTTTGTGAACAAGTGTTTTGACCATTCATGAGAAGTGATTACACAATGATTCAATTTGCGAATTCTAAGCTCAACAGGTTTTTCACAATTTAATCACCACAAAAGCTCGATTAAGTTCTAATTCCAAAAAAAAAACTAATATTAGTTAATAAATCACTATCACTGCAATAAACGATAAACTGCTCTATGAATTAAAATCTTAGGCATGTAATATACTACGAAATTTAAATACAAGAGTAAAAGTAGAGATATGACACTAGGGTTTATAATGTTTCGACTCTGTCGTCCTCATGTGAGTCTACGTGCACTCTTAAACGGGTTTCTATTGGGAGATGCATAGCTTCATTGTATTTTGACAACTATTCATATGACCAATTCAGCTCCAAGCCTTCATATGAAGCAATCAACCCTTTGATCATAGCGATTACTTGAGTGGTAAATTGTCTGAAGATCTGATTAGAACTCCAGATAATCCATAACCTTCCACACATTCACTAATAAGGCAATATAGAGAGAAGAACTTCATTCTTTTCACACTGGAGTTTTTCAGCACCAATGACATCTCCTCAATCTTGCAGCAACTCGGAAATATTTACCCAACCTTCAAGAACGGCTAGTTTCAAGACAGCGTATCTCCCAACCAATCATAAATCTCTCATCATTAAGACCTAAAAAACAAAACTGAGGTTGAAGATTAAAAAATTCGAAAAAATCACAAATAAGACAAAAGGTGATATATATGCTTGAGATTAAGCACAAAACTAAGTGATAAAAGTTGGTTAGAACCGAATAAAAAATAATGCATGATTTGAGTAAAGTGAACAAGTCAATAGAATAATAATAATAATAATAATAATAATAATAATAATAATAATAGTAATAGTAATAATAATAATAATAATAATAATAATAACAACAACAACAATATTGTCCCTTGCATAATAGCTTTTTATTTACTAACCATGTCTCTTCACTTCCTTCCCACATTATCCCATTAATTTTATTTTATAATTAAATATAAATTATTCATATTAATAATAATAATAATAATGATAATAATGATAATAATAATAATAATAATAATAATAGTAATAATAATAATAATAATAATAATCCTTGATAATAACAACAACATTTATATTTTGGTTTTTAAAATTATTATTATTATTATTATTATTATTATTATTATTCTTATTATTATTATTATTATTATTATTATTATTATAATAAAGATCATAAAATCATACTAAAATTGAAATAATAATAATAAGAATAAATTTTGGGTGTTAATACTCTATCCCACTTATTAAATTTTTGTCCTAAAAAATTTATTTGAAACGAACAAGTTTGAATACAACTCTTTTATCTAGCTTTCTAGCTCCTAAGTCACGCCACCTTTAATAGTTCTACCCTCATACAACCTTAACCAATTGAATTTATTTTCTCCCTAAATGTTTTACCTTTCGATCTTCAATTCGTAATGGTAATATTTCATAAGTTAAATCATCTCTGAATTTGCACATCATCTGACAGAATCACATGTGACGAATCAGAAATATGCTTACAAAGTTTAGAGACGTGAAATACACTATGGTGATTTGAAAGAGATGAGGGTAAT
The DNA here is from genome assembly GCF_029867415.1 of Vicia villosa. Lineage (NCBI taxonomy): Eukaryota > Viridiplantae > Streptophyta > Magnoliopsida > Fabales > Fabaceae > Vicia > Vicia villosa. The sequence goes on along the minus strand of NW_026705844.1, from coordinate 111,972 downwards.
GCAATTTGGTAGGCAATTTAGATGATTTTTTTAAATATTTGTTAAGGACCTGTAAACTAGGAGTGAGGTTTCACGACTTTAATGTCCGACCAACCCTGGTCACTAGAGTAACTCTCAAGAACACGTGACTTCCTTCCTGAAACTCAAGGGATTTTCTTCGCTTATCGTGGTAACTTTTATTTCTCCTTTGCAACATTTTCATCTTTTAGTGAATCATATTAACATGCATCCTTAGTAGTCTGCTAAACTACTTCGAGTCCTAACACAACACTTTCAATATATTTTACCAAAATTAAGGCGTTATACATCTTTTACCATATATTGCTTCCAAAGGTGTCATCTCAATACTAGAATGAAAACTATTGTTATAAGTAAATTCAATTAGTGGTAAAAAAACTATCCCAATTATGTCCTTATTATAAAACACATGCTCTCAAAAGATCTTCGAAAGATTGGATAGTCCTTTCCGTATGAACATTCGTCTGCAGATGATAGGCAGGACTTAACTTTAGCTTGGTTCCCATAGCTTTATGCAGGCTTTCCCAAGATAATAATATGAATTTAGGATCTCTATATAAAATTATACTAGATAGAATCACATGCAATCTCACTATTTCACTTACTTAAATTTCGGCCAACTTCTTCAATGGGTAAGTGATATTGAATGGGATATCAATTTGGTCAATCTACATACTATATGCCAGATTAAATCATACCCTTTAGTGGTTCTAGAAAAATTACCACGAAATACATGGAGATATTATCCCACTTTCACTCAAGAATACTTAAAGGTTTTACCAATCCATATGGCTTCTGATGTTCTATCTTTGACTTCTAACAAACTAAGCAAGAATATACGAAATTAGCAACATCCTTGTTCATACCTGGCCCCTAAAATATTCTCTTAAGGTATTGATACATCTTTATAGCTCTTGAATGAATATTTAAATTACTTCTATGACCTTATTCCAAAGTTAATCTCTTAAGTTATGATATATTTGATACACAAATTCTGTTCTGAAATCTCACAAGACCGTCATTAACTACATTTAATTCCACTAATCTTCCTTGATTTATCAATGCCAATTTATCTAATAAGTGTAAATCCAACTTTTGGCATCCTTAATTTCTTCTAACACATGGTTAGTCATCTGTAATATACTCAATTTCACACTTTTTGGTGCTATCTCACACTCCAAACTTAGATCTCTAAGATTCTCAATCAAGTTAATTTTCTTAACCAATAAAGTAGATATATGCAATGGTTTCCTACTCAAGATGTCTACTACTATATTAGCTTTACCTGGATGATAGATGAACTCAAAATCATAATATTTTTAAAAATTCCATCCATTTTCGCTGCCTCGTGTTCAATTTCTTCTAATAGAAAAAATACTTTCCTCTGATTGAAAAAATACTTTAACCTCTTATGATCACGGTAAACTTTAAATCCTGATCCATAAAGGTAATGCCACTAAATCTTAAGCACAAAAACCATTGTCTCTAATTCTAAATCATGGGTAGGATATGCTACAACTTGACCTTTCTGCATAAGCACACCACCTAAACCCAACTTAGATGCATCATAATACACCACCAAAGATTCATTAGGACTTAGAAAAATTAAGATTGGCACTGACATCAATCTCTTAAGGTCTTGAAAACTCGTTTCACACTGAGTATTCCATACAAAAGCTTGACCCTTCCGGGTCAATTTGGTTAAAGGAATTTGTAACTTTGAGAAACATTCTATGAATCTTCTAAAATAACAAACCAATCTCATAAAACTTTTGATGTTATCTGCTGACTTAGGTGTTTCCCACTGAACCAAAACTTCTGCCTTAGATAGTTCCATTGTTATTCCACCATTGGAGATTTCATGTTTGAGGAAACTAACTTATTTCAATCAAAAATCACACTTCGACAACTTATCATACAACTTATTGTATTTCAAAGTTTTCAATTCTATTCTCAAATGCCCCACATGATCTTCTTCTAACTTAGAATATGTTGAGATGTCATTAATAAACACCACGACAAACTAAGCCAAATAGGGAATAAAAATCATGTTCATATACCCCATGAACACTCCTTTCACATTGGTCACACTGAAAGGAATAACCGAATACTAATAATGACCATAATTAGTCTTGAACGTGGTCTTAGGAATATCTTTAAACTTCACTCAATTCACATGGTAACCTAACCTTAAATCTATCTTACTAAACACACAAGCTCTCACTAAGTAACCCATAAGGTCATTCCTTCTCCAAAAGTTCTTCTAGTTTTTTCTTAATATCACTTAATAGTGATGCAAACATTCTTTATGGTGCCATAAATATAGGTCTTGTACCAGGTAGTAAATCTATTGAAAACTCAACCTCAAGCTCAGGTGGAAAACTATAAATGTCCTTCAAAAATACTTCAGGAAAGGTACACTCCATAAGCAATTCCTCGATCAAAGCTTTACTCTATACTTTTAGGGAAACTAGCATCATGTACACTTGGACATCCTGAAAATTTTGAGTAGCTTGTGAGCAGCCATTTCTTCCTGCACAACCAGACATAAAACTTGGTTTACAAACAATAAAGTAAATGACGCTTAAGGAAATACAATAATAACAATGTTAACACACATGTCGTACATAAAGCGCATATTAGACTCATAATACACAAAGTATGATGGATAGATCTGCTGATACCAACTACGTGGCACCATAAAACCCTATTTTTATTTAACGTTATATACAAAATATTTTTTTAACAAAATATGGAAAAATACATTTAAAATCATACAACATATTTTTCATTTAAGCAAGGCCGTCACATTGTCTAATACTTTATAAACATAACACATATTTCATACTTGGGTAATAATTCGATAATTTGAAACGAAATATAGATCTTTAAACATTAAACCCAAACCCGACGTCACAATACCAGAGCCTTACTGAAATTAATATTCAAGCAAACACAACAGGTAGGCATACATAAAACACACAAGGGAAAATCTATTAGATGGTCTTCTACACTACCTTATTTAATCACATAGCAAGGAAACTATTCCTCAGTCTCACCTTGAGGATATACTGCATTTAGATACGGTCATTGATACATAGAAACACAGGGGTGAGAATACATTTTACAAATTATAAGTTATAATCACATCAAATGATAACATAAATCATAACACATAATCAATATCGTAATCACATGATTTAAAACTGAATCATACAACATTCACACATTAACACGACATTACGCAATATACACATGGATGCTTATGAAATGCACCTTATCCTCTATTTCAAATGCTTGCGGTACCAGTCTATGAGTCTCATGAGATATTCTAGGAGTACATTGCGGGCTACATTATGTACCATAACTCTTTCCATGAGTTCTAAAGTTTAGGAGTACATGTGAGCTACATTACGTACAACAACACTCTCGCTAAACTCAATAGTCTAGGAGTACATGCGAGCTACGTACGTACTACAACACTAATTTTAAACTCGAATATAAGAATACATGATATATACATCCGTACTACAAAACTCTTTCTAGACGAGAGCTACTTTCGTATTACGATACTCTTTCTAGACGCAAACCTACTCCCACTATAGTATGATGCATGATCAGATATACACAAATTCCTACTGAACCTTCTTCCTTTTACGAAAAACATTTACTTTGATTACCACATTAGATTTTACTAATAGTTTTACCATAAATTAAATCTTTTCCCATATTAGAGCTTTGCAATAGTTTTACAAAACATTCACTATGATTGCCACATTAGAGCTTCACAATAGTTTTACCAAGCATTTCATTCTTGTCCTACTTTACCTCGCAATAATTTATTAATAACAGTATTACAAATACATATAAGTACCATGAAACTTGACCATAAGATAGCTCTTTAAATTAGTTTTCTAACGTATCTAACCGGACTTCAATCAGAGTTTTTAAACTTAAGTTATGCAATGTTTAATTCTGCCTTAAAATTGTAACATTGGTAGTCAAATACCAAATAGTGGTATTCGACTATCACTCATCCAGAAGTCATAATTTCATGTCTTTAACACTGGTATTTGAATACCAAAAGTTGGTATTCAAATACCTACCCCACCAGAACAAAAAAATAGTATTTTTTCTGCATAATCTTGTATCCAAACGGCACCTACAATTCCCTCAACTCAAGGTCGAAAACAAACACTACATGCATGAAAACTGTAGATTATAACATATCAAAACATCATTTAAAATAAATTGAACACAATCAACCTATCATAACATATCAGATGATATATGTTTTTTTTTCTTTTTTCCGTCTTTCTCTCTCTATTTATTTCCTTTTTCTCTCCCTCATAAAAATCAACTTTTTTTTTACTAACCTTGTCCTTACACTTTGTTCCCATATTATCCCATTAATTTTATTTTATAATTAAAAATAAATATTTCATATTATTAATAATAATGATTCTTAATAATAACAACAACGTTTATATTTTCTTTTTAAATAATAATAATATTAATAATCATAAAACACACAAATTGAAATAATAATATAAATAATATTCAATTACATTTTGGGGTGTTACATTTTTCCCATGAATATTCCCACTCAAGGAGGTTATGGTCACTAGCCTTCTCTTTCGAGCGGTAAAGTGCACTGAGTACAGTTCACGGAAATCAGCCGATGATTCAATGCTCCCTTCTGGGAGACCATTAAACCTGGCCGGTCCGACAGAGGTCAAGGAAAACAACTTGCATTTGGACGTTTCATCTACACTGAATTAGTTCACTCGATCACTGATGAGTTGTAAATGCTCGTACGGATATTTCTTTCTATCATACTCATATAGCTTGGGAGGCTTCTTCTTGGTTTCGGTGTTTTGTTGTCCAAAATTCGGGTGCACAAAGGAGGCTTCGGCTGAATCCTCTATGGTTGGTTTTCTGCTTGATCTATAGGAGGAGTGTGGTTTCCTCAATCCTCTTGGGGATTTGGGGATGACTCCGATGTTTCTTGCTTCTATGCTAATTTCTTAATTGAGGAGTTTCGTCCTTTTTTAATTGAGGAGGCTTCTTAATTGACGACCTTCTAAACAACGCTTCCTAGTGGAGGAGCGTTGTAGAGGATTTCTTCAAGGCACAACAACCTCTCTTCTAATGCTTATGAATTCTGCCACTGAACGATATTCTACATACAGTTCAGCACCTTGTTAGCGCCTTGCAACCCAAAGTTTGCTCGCGGTAATTGGAAACCACGTAATGCTTCAGGTTGGGAGCCTAGAGGTGGAATCATAAGTCTGATTGGTGACATTTGAACATATCCATCTATCTAAGGAGCCTAGACCAAATTTGAATGCAACGAAATCTCAGCTCTTGGATTTGCGGTGCCTTGCGGAGGAGGTGGATGTGCTTGATTGATCATTGCTAGAGCTGCATCACCTGTTTCACACGTAACGACGAAACTAATATCTTTGGATCCAACCATTTCTTAAAGTGTATGAATAAGAGATTTGGAAATTTAGAAAATTAAAGTTGAAGTGATGCTTGATTGGATCGAATGCAACATATCTTCATGCTCTATTTCGAGTGTTATTGATTCGATGATTTGAGAAGGTTACAAATTGATGAATCAGAAAGCGTTTGTAAAATCGTGAAAATGCAGGAACTAGAAGTAGATTCACATAAATGGCGCCACTGTTCCGTTCTAGAACCAAATATGGAGTAAGGAGCGATGATAATGGTTGATCCAAGCTTCAGGTGCGATAGAGTGAAGGCCGATCTGCAAGGTTAACACTTCATTGAAGTCAGAATGTGAGGGAGAATGGTGAATTGAAATTGAATGAGAAACTTAGTACCTGAATTTGGCATTTTCTATGTATATAGTGGAGAGAGAATAACAAACTTGCTATTTGCTATGAGCAAATTGCAGAGAATCATTAGATGTGTAAGGACTTGAGATCCTTTATGATCATCAAGAGGAGAATTCTCGTGTTATGAGAAAATACTGAAAAGATTATAAATCTTTCAGAATGGTCGACCTAGAGCACTATAATCGGTCAAAAACGTTCTTATAATACAATTATATTTCTCCTATTTATTCACTGAATTTGTATTCATATATTCAATGTTACTATATATTTAATGCTCTTACATTACATATTTAATCAATTATCAAACTACTTCAACCCATGTGTTTTTTCAATATTGGTTAACAAATGCGTAAACGAAACTATTATTAATATGTACACAAATATTTTACTAGTTTATGGTAGTAACTATATAAATATTTGACATATTAATTATTGTCTTATCTTTTTTATTAATTGTAAAAATTAAGTAATATAGAATCTAATAAATAAAAACGTAGAATATATAATATCAATCATTTTCGAAAATGCATTAATATATGTTAGGAATCTGCACGTAAGACCATGTGCAAAGAACCATTGTTTGGTGTCATGAACAAACACCACACAGATTCCATGACCAACCACACGTTTGATGTGATATACTTGGTTGGTGCATATGTTCTCAAATGTTTCACTGTAATGAGATTATAATAACACTATTATTTACAAAATCAAAACCAATATTACAACAAATAATGTGGATCAGAACAACATTTGAAACCACCAACAAGACAGAAACTCCAACACTTTAGCATAAAGTAGTTGTTTCCCATTTGATTTGTACTCGACACAAATTCATGCACGAGTGGTAAAAGATTCATCACTTTTCTTTTATTGCTTTTTCCTATTCATGATTATTTTAACTATTTGTTTGCTTGCTAGTGATGCTACATTTGCTGGAATTTTATTTCTGATTTTAAATATTAAAAAAAACATATATAAGTTGTGTCGTTATTTCCTTTTAAATAATAAAACTAATCTTTTTAAAAATTATTTTTATTGATCTAAGAAACACAACATGATACACATAAGTATTTTAATTTTTTGAAAAAGATTTCTTATTTTTCGTATTATGAAATAAAAATATCAAAAAGAAATGATATGAATGTATATTAATTGTCGGAACACGTTTTCTTAAATTTCATCATTTTGTTTGAAATGATTTTAAAGGATGTTTGTTACATAATAAAACCTATATTTTTCAGCTCCACCAATGTGAAAACCACAGTCAAATTCACTCATGTTTATTTCCTTCTTACCCAACAATAAACTATAGCATTTACTAGCATAAGAGCCGACCTATTGCTCAGATGATCAATCAAGAAATTTACAGGTATTTATATTTATTTTTTCAGAGATACTTTTTTGTCTGTTGAATAAGACATACTAACAATGTTGGTATTATTTATTTATATTAATTTTAATTTTAATAATATTCATTTATAGTTTATTGTTTGAGTTAGTGGTGTTAATGTAGTAGAATGATTTAGTTTTCAAACATTATTTACTTCTTTTTTATTTATAAAAAATAAAATAGCCCCACTTTAAAGAGATATGAAAAACAAGTTAAATTGATTAGAATTATTGGTTAGGCAGAAATAAAGTGATGGTAAGGATAGTTTAAAGAAATGTGAGAAATAGACAAGACCATTTTTGTGTGGTGGTCACATTGTCACCCACCTTAATTTGTTTTAATCAAATCAAAGATGGTTTTGTCACATATTTTGACAACATTTCTAATCTCATAATGGGATAATTTTATGCATTAACAGAAACACATCTTTGTAATTAGTTGTCAATTTATGTCATACATGGTGACAAACTTTTGTCCTTTCAAAGGAATTGATTTGGTGAATAATGTATACAACTCAAATAATTATGAATGACCTTGTCACTTGAATAATCATATGTAATAACTTTGTAGGAAACTCTAGTATAGACAAATGATTCATGAAATGTATAAGTACAGAGTTGGAGCTTTCAGGAATAGTCCATAATTAGATATGTTGTGAAATAGTTCCAATTATTCATTAGAGAATAAATTAGATGTATTATTGCCACTCAAAATTAGTCTCAAAGTTGGTAGAAATAACTTAAACTTAATTAGGAGATTTAAACAAAAGTTTAGATCTCAAAATTTAGAGCTAAAAAAAAGTTTTAAAAAAATATTTCAAAAATATTCAATTTAGTTATAAAAATTTAAACTAAAATATAATTCACATATAACATAGTTGAGTGGGTAGAAGAAACATCTTGTATCATTTTATTTTTTTTAGATCTACTCTAGACAATCAAAAAAATTAATTTTTAAATATATTTTAGAAGTCTTATTTTCAAAGTAACTTTAAATCTTTTAATAAGTTTGGACTGATCCTGAGTACTATAGAGGAAAAAAAACATAATTACAATTTGTTATGGAAGATATATTTCTAAGCAATAAAATAATCGCTATTAAAATTTTAAAAATAAAAAGTTTGTGACTAGGAAAGTTAAAAAAAGTGTTCGGGGTGAATGAAAGACTGTCGTTTTTTTTTTCGAAAAGAAGCCTGGCCCACAAAGAAAAAATAACGGGTCGAAATTCAAAACCGATAGAGCTCAAGGAAATTTAGTCAAAGTGGTGGATATGGTTAGGATTATTTCTTCTCCTCTAAAATTGGAGAAACACTAGGTAGAGACGATTCGTCCGAAAATACCACGGGTGTTCACGGGGAGGATGTGGTTCGCTGCGAATCAATAATAAATGTTGAGATTGTGCAGGTTAACAGAAGATTCAAGGCAGACTCAATCAAAGGTGTAGCGGAAAAGGTGTGGAAGAAATGGGATGTTGGTGTTGTGGAAGAAGGATGTACTCTCTTCTTTATTTAGCTTCAGAAGGGAGAAATTAATAGGTATCAAAGCAATGTTTAAAGGTAAGGCATACTATTTTGGTAACGTTTACTCTTCCTGCAACATTGTGTCATACCCTAAATTTGACCCACTAAGACTTGTTCCTTCTTATTGGCACATTGTTTAAAATACGTATGTATTAAAATATATATATGTATATAAGTGTGATCAAGATTATAAAATGCATGTATACTTCAATTCAATCTCTTAGGCTTAGCATCCATAAGATGTGAGGTCATTAGATTTTATTGATTAATTATATGAGGGTATATATTGAGTAAAAATGTGTATTTAATTGGGCTTATTATTCATAAAATATGAGACCCAATTTCAAAATTCATAATTATTTTTAAACTTGTGTTTTATAAACTTCCTTGGTTTATTTACAATATTTTGGATTTTTGTAATTATTTGTTTAAAATATAATAATTTACTTTTAAATTATTTATATATTTTTTAATAATAAATATTAGCTCGTCTTTCATATGCTTTCAATTGGGTTTTTATTTCAAATAAATAACATAGCACAATTGGTAAGAAATAAGGTTGCAAGTAAGAAGTCATGGGTTTGAATCTCATAAGTGGCATTTTCACACTTTTTCTCCTATTTTTCTTACCAATTTTTTAAAAAGATGAATTTTGGGCTTTTGGATATGAGTTATTTCCTTTTATGGATTTTAACCTAATTTCCATCTTTATAAAAAGGGGTCTTGGCAACCCTAAAAAGGACATTTTTCCCACTTATTTCCTTTTATGGATTTTAACCTAATTTCCATCTCTATAAAAGGGGTCTTGGCAACCTTAAAAATGACCTTTTTCCCACTTTCACGAACAATTTTCTAAAACACACATTTTTATTCATACGCTTCTCTTCTCCTTCCGAGGGTTTGCCTTAGGGTTGTCTTGAACAACCCTAACCCGATTAATTGACAACGGCCGACAAAATCTTTCCCTTTTTTAAAACTCAAATCCCCCAACTCAAACCCAAACCTTTTGGCCGATGATAACCTATAAGGCCTCCTTTTTTATTGAAACATTTTTTTCAAAATTTTTGGCCAATGATGATACCTGAGGCCTCCCCGTTTTTTTCAAAATGTTTTTTTCTTAGTTTAATATAGTTTTAGCTAATGATTTTGTATGCCCTAAAAATGTTGGCCAATGATCTTTATGAGGCCTCTCCCTTTTAAAAAAACCTTATTTTGCCAATGATGAATATATGAGGCATTTCTATTGAATTTTAATTCTTTATAAAAAAACACTTTACGATGTTTCTTTTTTAAATCTTTTGGCCCATGATGATGCATTGAGGCCGTATTTTTGATATGCTTTGCCATTGGACTTTGACCATTGTTGTCTCGATCTGACAATGGCCCTATCTTATTTTTGTGACCACTGTTGTCTCGATCTGACAATGGTCTATCTTTTTTACTATACATGATTTTTGGCCTTTAGTCATTGTTGTCTCGATCTGACAATGACTCTATTAAAACCTTTAGGGTTTTATCCTTTTGACCACTCTTTTTTTATCTATTAGTAACAATTGTCAAACATTTTTTGTTATAAAACCTAAACCTAAAGACTAAATGGGTCTCCTTGAGTACAAGGGAGGCAAAGGGTGTCTAATACATTCCCTTTGTCTAATTTACCTACTTACCCAAATCTCTCTCTTCTTTAAGGGTATCTCATTTTCCCAAACAAAGTGGGTGGCGACTCGTTTGAACGTGAATTTTTAAGGCAGGTTGCTACATCTGGCGACTCTGCTGGGGAACCCTTAGGGTAGAGAAACACTTAAGGTTTTGGGGCATGTCTCTTTTTGTTTTTAGAGTTTATGGGGTTATTTATTTTATGGTTTATTTTATTATTATTTGGCAAAATAAATATGTCTCTATTATATTTTGTTTCATAATTAATTGCTATGTTTATATTAATTTTTTTAATATTGGGAAATTGTTATATAAATGTTTGTTAAATCTTAAGTGTGAGAATTGCCATTAAGCCAAAGGAGACTTTAATTGCCTACGAGGTTTAGTGACAATTCCACTAAGAGTGGGTTAAATCCTAAAGAATATCTTAACGAGGCTAGACTTTGTCGAGGGTAGGACTTAGAATTTAACTAATCTCTCTGGGAACCTACCCCTAAAAATTAAAGCCTCATGGACAAAACGCCCTTTCAAAAAAATCCGACGGAACAAAAACTATCAGAGGATACGAAAGAGCACCATGAGACCTTTAGAAGTCAAACCACCTTTTGGGAGGGTAGTAACCTATACCTTGTTCTGAACCTAAGATATTTTTGTCTTACACTTACACCTATTTGCATTTTTCATAACATTTTTCACAACATTTTTCACAATCCTCCGAGAAGGGTGAGGCTTCTCAGAAAGATTTGGTCCCTCCTCCACAGAAGGAAGGGACATCTAGCACGACACATATTCCGAGCATCAATCCTCCTAAGATAGATGGTAATGTGGGTCTACCACATATGAGAATGGACGAACGCATGCGACCTCCACTAAAAGAGCTTATGGATATGTTTCTGGATACTATACACGAACAATACCACAACCAAAGGACGGACAATGCCGTTTTAGGATTTTCTGAATCAAAGATCACTGGAGAAGGGGTTGAGGAAGATATTGGAAATGACAAAGTTCAATGGGCACATGCTAGATCCTATAATTCGAAAAAGTCCACTCCGAATTTCCCAAGAAAGGAAGGAGGAGAAACCAATACTGAGATACACCAAAGGGTTAGGCAACCTGTACCAAAACTGCAACGGTTAAATAGAGGACCTACAAGGAAGTTTGATCCAATTCCCATGTCATGCAGTCAACTATTGCAATATCTAATCAACGCGTCACTTGTGAAAATTAAGCCGCTTACTTCTCCAAAAGGAGAATTGCCACCTTCATATAAGATAAATAAAAGATGTGATTATCATGTTGGTTCGCCGGGGCACACACTCGAGAAATGTTAGTCGTTTCGACATAGAGTATAAGACCTATTGGAATCTGGAGCCATCATTTTTGACAAGCCAAAGGTTGAGACTAAGCCTACGCCTCTTCATCATGGGGCTGTAAATTTAATAGAGGTCGTCACTGAGCAAGAGTTGGTTCTACGAAAGAGAACTCCCATAGAGGCACTTAAGAGGCATCTACTTGAGTCGGGGTTCCTCTTAGAACACATCTGTAACGCCCGTATAATTTTAATATTAATTTAATCAAGAATATTGAATTAATAATTAGAATTATTAAGAATTTTGTGAAAATAATAAATAAATAATGGTTTATGGCATTTGGGCCATGTGAGAAATAGTAAAAGGGGGGGTGTGATATAGGAAGGCCCTTTACTAATATTATTATTATTTTCATAAAATAATTGGAATTGGGAAGAAAGAAAGAACGTGAAAGAACAGAAGTTTGAGGAACGAGGAACGTGAAGGAGAACGGTAGAGGGAGAGACCAAGAATCAAGAAATTTGTCTAAGGTAAGGGGGGACTTATCTGATTATCATCTATTATCGGGTTAGGGGTTGATAATACTGAATAGATGTGGAATTCGGGTCGATTGAGTCATATGATAGATTTAGGGATAGAGTCAATTGTATGATGTTTGATCTCTATGTTTGAATCTATGATGTCTGCGTTGTTATGGTCTCAATTGATGTGTAATTGGTGTATTATGAGACGTATTTTGTGTTGTTTGTGCATTCTATTTCTCTAGGTTCGTACTGGTATGAATTGGGTGTGTTTGGAATGCATAGAATGCTGTTTTCCGCAGGTTGGGGTTTCTGAAATCGCCGGTTCACGCCGCGTGCACAGGGTGGCGCCGCGAACAGGTGGGCAGAATGCCAGGAAGTTGTGATACGCTCAGGTCGCGCCGCGTACCCGTGTTTGCGCCGCGAAGGCGTAACTTTTTCTCGTTTCGTGCCGCGTCTGGATGTTTGCGCCGCGAACAGCTTGGCAGAGAGCCAATGAATTTTTGGGACGCTCAGTTCGCGCCGCGAACTGGTGATGGCGCCGTGTGCTGTTGGTGTTTTGAGATATTTTAAAAGTTCAAAGATGCATAACTTTTTAACCGTTGGTCCGTTTGATGCGCCGTTTTGAGCTAAACGAACCTTGTAGGGTAATCTATATGATGATGATTGATCGGTTTTTAGAATGATGAAAATACATGTATGCTATTCTTATTGAGTATGATGATTGATGCAAATACGTGTATGTTTTGTATATGATGATTATGGAATTGTGATTGAATGATGTTAATATATATATGAACATACTTGAATGATGATGATGATGTTGATGATCGATGATGATGATAGTAGAAGTATGTTGTATATGTTGCATTCATTCATGTTCATTGATGATACTGTATCCATAAGGGTGTGTTGGATCAGTGAAGGGCATGATTCCCATCGTGTGGAATCTGTGCTGGCAGGGCCGTATCTTGGACGATGTTGGATCGGTCATGGGTTATCCCCATTTGATGATGTTGGTACCACATGCATAGCGTCAGTTCATACATATGCATAATTTATAACATGATTGGATGTATTCCAGTGTTGTAAATGTTGATGATGTGTTTATTGTTGTTTGATTGTTTTGAATGTCTGTTTATGAAACAATTGGGTGAATGATACAACTGTGATGTGTTATGGCTTTATAACCTTATAACATTTGTTAATTATGATGAGACTCACCCTTACATGTTGTCATTTTCAGATTGAGGATAGCGGATGTTCGACTCGGTGAGGATTAGCTCATGAGTCAGTGTTTTAGTAGCGTCAGGTGTCATGCTCTGATAGTTGTAACACTGGGGATGCGATTGTTTAGAGTTTATGATTATGAATCTAGTTATGTTTTGATGTTTTGAAGGATAAGTTTTGAAGATGTTAAACTTAGTCCGTTTTTGATAAATTCCGCTGTGTTGACATGAAACGTTTTAATTTATGATGATTACCTCAGTGAATGCATGACATGACTGAATGATGTTTATTTATTATGAATTGTGGCACCCTTATTTCATGTACTCTGAATAATTGTTTTAAATTGCCGCGGGGTTACTAAGGGGTGTTACAATAGTGGTATCAGAGCATAGTCGGTCGTTATGACCAGAGTCCTAGTGTCAGTTTTGCTTTCCTGTGTATGTGACTAGTAAGAGTTAACTGTCGATACTTCTGTTCTGATTAAATTGGTTGTGATTTAAGCAGAACAATGGCTGGAAGAGGAGGAATAAACGATGATGCTATCGCTGAGGCTCTGGGCATGATTGCTGGTGTGCTGGGAGGAAATGCCAATGGAGCTACGATCGGTGCTGACAGGCAGCTGAACAGTTTTCAAAGGAACAATCCTCCATTGTTCAAGGGCACGCATGATCCTGAAGGTGCTCAGAAGTGGCTTAAGGAGATCGAGAGAATCTTCAGAGTCATCGATTGTGCTGAGGATCTGAAGGTGAGGTATGGTACTCACATGTTGTCTGAAGAGGCTGACGACTGGTGGCTGACTACCAGGACTGAACTGGAAGCTGATGGTGTGGCTATTTCTTGGGCTGTGTTCAAGAGAGAGTTTTTGAGAAGGTACTTTCCTGAAGACGTAAGGGGTCGAAAGGAAATTGAATTTCTGGAACTAGTTCAAGGTAGCATGACAGTACCAGAGTATGCTTCGAAGTTTGTTGAGTTGGCAAAGTACTACGTCCACTACAACAATGATGAAGCTAGTGAATTCTCGAGATGCGTCAAGTTCGAGAACGGCCTCCGTGATGAGATTAAGCAGGGTATCAGATATCAGAGAATCCGGAGATTTGTAGACTTGGTGGACTGTAGTAGGATCTTCGAGGAAGATAATCTCAAGCTGAAGTCATATCACTCTCGCGAGTTAGTTGACAGGAAAAGGGAAGAAGCCTATGGATAAGGGTAAGCCATATGGTAGAGGTAATCCAAAGACTGGTGGTTGGAAGAAGCCTAGTGGGGGAGACTCCAGTGCTTTTGTCAGGTGTTATAACTGTGGTAAGGTCGGGCACCATAGGAATGAGTGCAAGCTGAATCAGAAGAAGTGCTTCAAGTGTGAAGAAGTGGGTCATGTTGCCGCTGATTGTAAGAAGAAGATTGTGACTTGTTACAATTGTGGTGAGGAGGGTCACATTAGCCCACAGTGTCCTAAACCGAAGAAGAACCAAGCTGGAGGGAAGGTATTTGCTTTGTCTGGATCGGAAACCACTCCGGAGGATAGACTAATTAAAGGTACATGTTTTATTCATGGCACACCTTTAATTGCGATTATTGATACTGGAGCAACTCATTCTTTTATTTCTTTGGATTATGCTGAGAGGTTGAATTTGGAAATATCTGAAATAAATGGAAGTATGGTTATTGATACTCCAGCGTCGGGGTCAGTAACTACTTCGTCCGCATGCTTGAATTGTCCTGTTGATATTTTTGGTAGGGAATTCGGGATGGACTTAGTGTGCCTTCCGTTGAAACAACTCGATGTAATCCTGGGGATGAACTGGTTAGAATTTAACCGTGTTCACATCAACTGTTTTTCGAAGACAGTAATCTTTCCTGAAGAAGTTCATTCTGATGATCTGGAGATGACGGCTAGACAAGTGGGTGAAGCTATCAAGGATGGTGCAACAATGTTTATGTTGTTCGCATTGATGAATGTGAAAGAAAAAGTGGCGAGTAGCGAATTACCTGTGGTGTGTGAATTCCCAGAAGTTTTTCCGGAAGAAGTGAATGAATTACCACCGGAAAGAGAAGTGGAGTTTTCTATTGATTTAATTCTGGGAACTAGTCCAGTGTCAATGGCACCGTACCGTATGTCACCGTATGAGCTGACAGAACTGAAGAAGCAGTTGGAAGAATTACTTAAGAAGTTCATTCGTCCTAGCGTTTCTCCGTGGGGTGCACCTGTGTTACTAGTGAAGAAGAAAGAGGGTTCAATGAGGCTGTGTGTGGATTACAGACAATTGAACAAGGTTACTATCAAGAATAGGTATCCCTTGCCGAGGATTGATGATTTGATGGATCAGTTGGTTGGAGCATGTGTGTTTAGTAAGATTGATCTGAGGTCTGGGTATCACCAGATTCGTGTGAAAGACGATGATATTCAGAAGACCGCTTTCAGGACAAGGTATGGACATTACGAGTATTCGGTAATGTCGTTTGGAGTTACTAACGCACCTGGTGTATTTATGGAGTATATGAATAGGATATTTCATCCTTATCTCGATAAGTTCGTGGTGGTGTTTATAGATGATATCCTAATATATTCTAAGAGTAAGGAAAAACATGCAGAACATCTCAGAATTGTGTTGGAGTTGTTAAAAGAGAAGCACCTTTTTGCCAAACTGTCGAAGTGTGAATTTTGGTTAGAAGAGGTCAGTTTTCTTGGACATGTAATTTCAAAGAATGGTATTGTTGTCGATCCTACTAAGATAGAGGCTGTATCTCAGTGGGAAGCTCCGAAATCGGTGTCAGAGATTCGTACTTTTCTTGGTCTTGCAGGTTACTACAGGAAGTTCATTGAAGGATTTTCAAAGTTAGCATTGCCGTTAACTAAATTAACCAGAAAGGGTCAGGCTTTTATTTGGGATGTAAAAGGCGAGGAAGGATTCCAAGAGCTGAAGAAGAGGTTGACTAGTGCTCCTATTTTGATTTTGCCGAATCCGACAGAATCATTCGTGGTTTATTGTGATGCTTCGCTGATGGCTTTAGGTGGTGTATTGATGCAGAACCAACAAGTGGTCGCGTACGCGTCGAGACAACTCAAAGTGCATGAAAGGAATTATCCGACTCATGATTTGGAGTTGGCAGCGGTGGTTTTTGTCTTGAAGTTGTGGCGACATTATTTGTATGGGTCGAGATTTGAAGTGTTCAGTGATCATAAGAGTCTGAAATATCTCTTTGACCAGAAGGAACTAAATATGAGGCAGAGAAGGTGGTTAGAATTCCTTAAAGACTATGATTTTAGTTCGAATTACCATCCGGGTAAGGCAAACGTAGTTGCGGATGCTTTAAGTAGGAAGATTTTGCATATGTCTATGCTAATGGTGAAGGAATTGGATTTGATTGAACAATTTAGAGACTTGAGTTTGGTATGTGAAGGTACTCCTACTAGTGTTAAGTTGGGAATGCTGAAGATGACCAGTGGTATTCTTGAAGAGATCAGAGAGGGCCAAAAGGCTGATGTCGAATTAGTCGACAAGTTGACTTTGATTAACCAAGGCAAGAGCGGTGAATTCAGAGTTGACGAGAATGGTATACTGAGGTTTGGAAACAGAGTTTGTGTTCCGGATGTTGCTGAACTCCGAAGAAATATTTTAGAAGAAGGACACCGTAGTGGATTAAGTATTCATCCTGGTGCTACCAAGATGTATCATGATTTGAGAAAGCTATTTTGGTGGCCTGGAATGAAGAAAGAAATTGCTGAGTTTATGTATTCTTGTTTGACTTGTCAGAAGTCAAAGGTAGAACATCAGAAGCCATCTGGATTTATGCAACCGATGTTTATTCCTGAGTGGAAGTGGGATAGCATATCAATGGATTTTGTTTCGGGTTTTCCGAGAACTGTTAAGAATTGTGAAGCTATCTGGGTTGTGGTGGACAGATTGACGAAGTCTGCACATTTCATACCGGTAAGAATGGATTATCCGATGGAAAAGCTGGCTCAATTGTATATTGAGAAGATAGTTAGTCTGCATGGTATTCCTTCGAGTATCGTGTCAGACAGAGATCCGAGATTTACGTCTAAGTTCTGGGAAGGTTTGCAGAAGGCTTTGGGTACTAAGCTGAGACTAAGTTCTGCTTATCATCCGCAGACGGATGGACAGACTGAGAGAACAATTCAGTCGTTAGAAGATTTGTTACGTGCTTGTGTATTAGAAAAAGGAGGTGCTTGGCATAGTTATCTGCCTTTGATTGAATTTACCTACAACAACAGTTTTCATTCGAGTATAGGTATGGCTCCGTTTGAGGCATTGTATGGTAGGAGATGTAGAACTCCATTGTGTTGGTACGAAGCTGGTGAGAGTGCTGTGATTGGACCAGAAATTGTGCAACAGACTATGGAGAAGATTAAGATGATCCAGGAGAAGATGAAAGCTTCTCAGAGTCGTCAAAAGAGTTATTATGATAAGAGGAGGAAGACACTTGAGTTTCAAGAGGGAGATCATATGTTTATGAAGGTTACTCCTATGACGGGTATTGGTCGAGCTTTGAAGTCAAAGAAGTTGACTCCGCGTTTTATTGGACCATTCCAAATTTCAGAAAGAGTGGGAGAAGTGGCATATCGTATTGCGTTACCGCCAATGCTTGCCAACTTGCATGATGTATTTCATGTGTCTCAATTGAGGAAATACATTTCGGATCCGTCCCACGTGATCCAAGTAGATGATGTACAGGTGAAAGACAACTTAACGGTTGAAACGTTACCTGTGAGGATTGAAGATAGAAGACTGAAGCAATTGCGGGGCAAGGAAATAGCTTTAGTCAGAGTAGCTTGGGGAGGACCAGCTGAAGGAAATGTTACCTGGGAGCTAGAGAGCCAGATGAAGGATTCGTATCCAGAGCTCTTTACCTGAGGTATGTTTTCGAGGACAAAAACTCATTTAGTGGGGGAGAGTTGTAACGCCCGTATAATTTTAATATTAATTTAATCAAGAATATTGAATTAATAATTAGAATTATTAAGAATTTTGTGAAAATAATAAATAAATAATGGTTTATGGCATTTGGGCCATGTGAGAAATAGTAAAAAGGGGGGTGTGATATAGGAAGGCCCTTTACTAATATTATTATTATTTTCATAAAATAATTGGAATTGGGATGAAAGAAAGAACGTGAAAGAACAGAAGTCTGAGGAACGAGGAACGTGAAGGAGAACGGTAGAGGGAGAGACCAAGAATCAAGAAATTTGTCTAAGGTAAGGGGGACTTATCTGATTATCATCTATTATCGGGTTAGGGGTTGATAATACTGAATAGATGTGGAATTCGGGTCATTTGAGTCATATGATAGGTTTAGGGATAGAGTCAATTGTATGATGTTTGATCTCTATGTTTGAATCTATGATGTCTGCGTTGTTATGGTCTCAATTGATGTGTAATTGGTGTATTATGAGATGTATTTTGTGTTGTTTGTGCATTCTATTTCTCTAGGTTCATACTGGTATGAATTGGGTGTGTTTGGAATGCATAGAATGCTGTTTTCTGCAGGATGGGGTTTCTGAAATCGCCGGTTCGTGCCACGTGCACAGGGTGGCGCCGCGAACAGGTGGGCAGAATGCCAGGAAGTTGTGATACGCTCAGGTCGCGCCGCGTACCCGTGCTCGCGCCGCGAAGGCGTAACTTTTTCTCGTTTCGCGCCGCGTGTGGATGTTTGCGCCGCGAACATCTTGGCAGAGAGCCAATGAATTTTTGGGACGCTCAGTTCGCGCCGCGAACTGGTGATGGCGCCGCGTGCTGTTGGTGTTTTGAGATATTTTAAAAGTTCAAAGATGCATAACGTTTTAACCGTTGGTCCATTTGATGCGCCGTTTTGAGCTAAACGAACCTTGTAGGGTAATCTATATGATGATGATTGATCGGTTTTTAGAATGATGAAAATACATGTATGCTATTCTTATTGAGTATGATGATTGATGCAAATACGTGTATGTTTTGTATATGATGATTATGGAATTGTGATTGAATGATGTTAATATATATATGAACATACTTGAATGATGATGATGATGTTGATGATCGATGATGATGATAGTAGAAGTATGTTGTATATGTTGCATTCATTCATGTTCATTGATGATACTGTATCCATAAGGGTGTGTTGGATCAGTGAAGGGCATGATTCCCATCGTGTGGAATCTGTGCTGGCAGGGCCGTATCTTGGACGATGTTGGATCGGTCATGGGTTATCCCCATTTGATGATGTTGGTACCACATGCATAGCGTCAGTTCATACATATGCATAATTTATAACATGATTGGATGTATTCCAGTGTTGTAAATGTTGATGATGTGTTGATTGTTGTTTGATTGTTTTGAATGTCTGTTTATGAAACAATTGGGTGAATGATACAACTGTGATGTGTTATGGCTTTATAACCTTATAACATTTGTTAATTATGATGAGACTCACCCTTACATGTTGTCATTTTCAGATTGAGGATAGCGGTTGTTCGACTCGGTGAGGATTAGCTCATGAGTCAGTGTTTTAGTAGCGTCAGGTGTCATGCTCTGATAGTTGTAACACTGGGGACGCGATTGTTTAGAGTTTATGATTATGACTCTAGTTATGTTTTGATGTTTTGAAGGATAAGTTTTGAAGATGTTAAACTTAGTCCGTTTTTGATAAATTCCGCTGTGTTGACATGAAACGTTTTAATTTATGATGATTACCTCAGTGAATGCATGACATGACTGAATGATGTTTATTTATTATGAATTGTGGCACCCTTATTTCATGTACTCTGAATAATTGTTTTAAATTGCCGCGGGGTTAGTAAGGGGTGTTACAACATCAAAGCTTACAAGAACACTTTACAACGGCCTGTGGAGCAAGGATTAGTCCAACTGGGATAATATCCTGAACAAAGATGCATAATCAATGGAGAGGAAGATATATTTGTTAGTAACATGGATTCGTACAGATATATCAAGACTGGAGAAGGCGCGATGGAAACTACGTTTCAAGCTTTGGAGATTTCAACTGCTGTTATGCTACCCATTGAGAAGGTAAGGAAATTAGTGATGTCATGGAGAGATCTGCAAGATGTAGACTCGGAAGGCTGGGGAAAAGTGATTGAGGTCCTTGAGAAAAAGGATCGTCTGGAATTAGGATATCAACTGTCTATGATCAATAAGGCTGTAAAGGAGGAACGACAGATTCCCCTACTGAGACAGACCTTCACAAAAGGTGGACATGAGCATAATGGACAAATAGCTACATCCTATTTCACCCGTGAGGTTGCTCCAGGAGAATAACTTCAGAATTGGACAAGCTTGGAGATACCGGAGATTGTTTTTGTTTCAAAGTAATTTTCATTCCTTTTATTTTGAATAAAACGCTCATGCTTTGCCCGAAGCAAAGAGTTAGTTTGTAAGGGCCCCTTTATAATATTAAAACTCAATTTATTAATGAATAAAATTGTTTTTGCATCTGGTATCAAATATCTTGTCCTTTTCTTGCATTTCAATTCTTTTCTATCTTTAAAAAAAATGACAAATATTTTCTCCATAAAAGCACGTTCATATCTGCATACTAAAATAAACGTGCAAATTACCATCTGATACCACTGATAATAATACTGCTGAAACTCACTAAAAACTTGAGGCTCCTGTTAATCATGTCGAAGAAGAGGATGAGGAAGACGATGAACTCCCTAAAGATTTGCCAAGGTTAATAGAAAGAGAATAAAAAAATATGCTCCTTCCTCAAGAAACAATTGACATTGTAGACCTAGGAGTAGACAAAGAGTCGAGGGAAATTAAGAATGGGGCAACTTTAAATGAAGATGTGAAGGCAACATTGATTAAACTCCTTCATGAGTACGCAGAAGTGATTGCTTGGTCCTATCGTGACATTCTAGGGTTAGATACGGATATTGTCGTACACAAAGCACTGCTTAAAAAGGGAAGTTCTTGAAAGATCCATGGGGTGTGTATTGGAGAAACAATATGAAATAGGTCGAAAAGAGCATGCAATGTACTATCCAAACAAGAAACTCACTGATTGCGAATCTTGATATTCACCATTAGAGAAGACATGCTGCGCCTTAGCATGGGCCATAAAACGTCTACGACAATATATGTTGACTCATACTACATGGTTAATATCGAGGACGGATCCATTGAAATATGTATTTGAAAAGCAAGCACTCACAGGTAGAATTGCAAGATGGAAAATGTTATTATCTAAATATTCTATCCAGTATGTCACACAAAAGTAATTAAAGGAAGCATGCTAGCAGAACACCTTGCTCACCAACCCCTCGAAGAATACCAATCAATGAAGTTCGACCTCCCTGATGAAGACGTCATGGTAATAAGGGATTATGAAATACCAGGTCTCGACGAAGGACTCGGACTAGGGGCAATATGGACACTTATGTTTGATGGTGCCTCAAATGCGTTAGGACATGGTATAAGGGCAGTCTTGACATCCCCTAATAATCAGAGGGAATGGTGTGTTTCCAGGGATTTCAATTCCATTAGAAGCACTTCCAAAAGAGTGGATTGTGGAGATTATCATAGGTCACATGAGTCATATGAGTTCCCACGATTTTATAGAGTTGATGGAACTGGTTGATTTTCCAAATAGGCATAGAAAACTCTTGTGGTGTAGGGGGAGTGAGAAGGTTATGAGTAGGACTGACAGGATATTGCTATCTAAAGGTTTCGTTGATCTGATCGGGGCTTCATGTTTAAATATTGGGCCCAATGATATTTCAGACCATAGTCTAGTATGGCTTAGCTGTGATTCCCCGAATTGGGGCTTTAAACTTTTTAGGAACTTAAATGTTTGGATGGAACACGGCGACTTCAAGGATTTCATGGATTAGGAAGGGAAGTTGTTGAACATAAGGGGTTCTCATTCCTTCATCATTAAGAAGAAGCTTAAAATGTCCAAAGGAAGACTAAAGTGGTGGAACAACAAAGTGTTTGGTTGGGTCGATTTAAAAATTGAAAAAGCGGTTGAGGAGATCAATATCTTTGATGAACTGATAACCTCTGAGTCTGGTATAGTAGAAATGTTGGCAGGAAAAGTAAAGAAGCTACGGCTGAATTCTAGAATAGACTTCATTTTAGGGAGAGTATTTTGAAACAAAAGTCTAGGGAGAACTGGTTGAAGAGAGGAGACTCAAATACCAAGTTTTTTCATAAATCAATAAAGTCTAGGTTGCGAAGAAACACTATGGTGGGTATTGATACACCTTCACGTAAAATAGAGTCAGTTTTAGGTATTAAGGAGAAAGTTAAATGTTTATTCTAAGAGAAGTTATGGGAGTCCCCGATGAGAAAACCTATGTTAGACGATATTCCCTTTAAGAGATTAACAAAGGAGGAGGCGAATAATTTGGATGTTAGGTTCACTATAGAGGAGGTTGACGAGGCGGCGCGGGATTGTGATGGCGAAAAATGCCCTGGCACAGACGGTTAAAAATTTATTTTTTTAGAATGTGCTGGAGTATTATATTAATGGACATATACAATTTCATTTTAGAGTTCCACAATAAGTCTAATCTTCCTAAGGTGATAACGGCCTCTTTCTTGGCGTTAATTCTATCCACATCATCTTGGTGAGTATAGACCCATAAGTTTGGTGCGGTGTTTGAATAAAATTATAGCCAAGATTCTATCAAATAGGTTGAAGAGGGTGATTGGAAAACTAGTTTCAAAGTGTCAAATTGCCTTTGTACCAGGTAGGCAGACCCAATAAGTCATTGTGGTATTAAACGAACTAGTGGATTTGGCTACGAGAAACAAGAGGAGTTATTTAATATTGAAGGTTGATTTCGAGATGGAGTACGACAATGTTAACTGGTTTTTTTGTTGTATATTCTAAAGAGGTGTGGTTTCGGGGTGAAGTGGTTGAGTTGGATTGAAGCGTGCGTTTGCAATAGCTCTATGTCAATTTTGGTTAATGGTTGTCCAACAAAAGATTTGCGACGGAAAGGACCTTTGGCAAGGGGATCCACTATCCCCTTTCCTATTTAAGTTATTAGCAAAAGGACTATCTCAGATGATGTCGAAGGCTACAATTTTCGGGGCTTTTTAAGGGGTTCAAAGTAAGTGAGACTATGGCTTTCGAGTTACTGTAGTTCGCAGACGATACTATCATAACTAGGGAAGGTAGCTGGAGCAGCCTATGGTTTATAAAATCGGTGTTGAGGGGCTTCGAGCTTGTCTCTGGTTTGCAAATTAATCTGTCAAAAAGTAGTTTTTTTGGTATTTATATGGAGGAATCATTCTTGCAGGCAACTCCAACTTTTTTGTGTTGTAGACTCAGTAAGTTCCAATTTTCTTTCCTTAAAATTCCATTGGGGTGTAATCATAGGCACCGATATGTATGGAACCCACTGATTACCAAGATGATAAATAGAATGTCATCATGGAAAAGAGATTCTATTTTATTTAATATATTTTTATAAGATTCCAAAGATTGCATTAAAAGAGATGATTTGGTTATAGAGAGAATTTTTGTGAAGTAAAGGGGTGTACAAGAAAGGAATCTATTAGGTGAGTTGGGAGAAGGTTTGTATGAGCAATGAGTGTGGTGGTTGGGGTATCAGAAGCATCAAGGATTTCAATGTTTCACTATTGAGTAATTGGAGATGGTGGTTTCTTGTTAACAAAGAAGCTCTATAGAGACCTTTATTGGTGCATCGGTATGGTCCACTAGAGGCAATCATGTTCAATGGTAGGTTGTTTTTGAGAAATGACAAAAATTCTTTGTGGTGGAGAGACATTAAAAGTCTAGGTTCACCAATAGAGGTATCGAAAGATTGGTTTACAAAGGGAGACTCTTGCAGGTTAGGGTTATGGAAATAGAGTATTATTCTGAAAAAATATATTGGGCGGAGGTGATACTTTGCAGAATTCTTTCCCCATCCTTTTCCATGAAATTCATAATTTGTTTGCTACTGTTCAAGAAATGGGGGATTTTATGGAGGGCGGGTGGTGTTGGCTGTTTCAAGGGGAGTTTATCGATCACGACGAGGGTGTTTAGGAGGAATTGCTGGCATTGTTTGACATTTTATCGCGGGTTGGCTCTATTGATGCAGGGGAAGACGACATTTACAAGTGGTTTACAAGCATTTGATGTTAGTTCGCTATGCGAGATGGCTATAAAGCAATGGCAAAGCTGGGAGCTACAACAACACCAAGTGTAGTTCAAAAGGAGGAGCTTTCAATTTTATGGCTGTCGAAATTCATGTTGAAAATCTTGGTCTTTGGTTGGAGATGCTTGAAGAATAGAGTGGAAACAAAGGAGCAATTATTGCGTAGGAGAGTGCTCCACGGCGTTGGGGGTGGTCAATGTGTATTATGTTCATCCGAGCTCGAATCATTGGACCACTTATTGTTAAACTGTCCATTCTCTAAGGTAGTTTTGAAAAAGGTATCATGTTGGCTGGGGTTGATGTGGTGTGATGAAATTTCAGTGGTAGTGCATTTCTTGCACTTTAAAGAGTCATTAATGGAAAAAGTGAAATGGAGGAGGATTTTGTTGTTCTAGTTGGCGACGTGTTGGGCGTTGTGGAACACTAGAAACACTTTCAATTTAAAGAATGAGGAATTCGTGGTGAGCGTCGTCGTTGATAAAGTCAAGCTATTAACTTAGTATTGGCATGCATTAGGTTCTAAAACTAAAGGTTGTATAAATTTTTATTTTTGGTTCAAAAATCTGTTGAAATTTGTGTGATTGTTGTTGATTCTGTAATCGGACGAATATCCCATAGTAATCAAATTCGCCTTTACCTATTAATAAATAGTCCAATTACACCCGGCACCAAGTGATATTTATAAAATGAAAAAGCACAATAATAAAAAAATTAAACTTCTCAGAATTTGTTTAGGCGCCACTATCCTTGAGCTCTTTTAAGTAACTTCAAATTGGCAAGCATACCTAATTATGCTATAAGCTTAAATGTTGTGTTTTAGCTTAGTTAGTTTGACTTGCCAAAGATGATGTCAACTTTTATAAATGGTTAAAAAAATTATTTTTTACCATTTTTTAAATTCTTCATTTTTTTGTCAAACTATTTTGAATTTTGAACTCAGCGTTAATTAAAAAGTTAGATTTTGTTGTTCATTGTCAAACTATCTTTGTGCACATAATATTGTAAAAAAAAAAACAGTTATGATAAATTTTGTTGTTCAATGTTATTTTATATGATTAATCTCTATAATTATATGCAGAAAAAATTTAATTTATACAAATTTTTTTTATAAAAAATCTATATCATGAAAAAATGCTTTTAATTTGTATACTTTGACAAAAAAACGACACTATATAAACCGTTTTTTAATAAATTATGAAATTTTTATTATAGATCTTCATGTCATTTTTCAAAAAAATATTAACAAAATTTTATATAATATTAACAAAATTATTAATAAATTTTTTTAATAATATTAAAATATGCAAATAGAGTTTTAGTTAAGAAAGTAATTATTATAGAAAATAATAATAAAATATATATTCGTCAAGAAAATAATAGTTACTATAGTAAATAATATATATATATATATATATATATATATATATATATATATATATATATATATATATATATATATTTATTATTAATAATAGAATTTTTCTATTATAAAATATAATAATAACTATAGTAAATAAGATTAACATTAAAATAAAGTGGGAATAATATGGACTATAATAATATCTCAATTAGGAATAATATTAAAATAATTATTTTAGAAAATAATATTTATATTTATAAGAATAATAAAAAATTTCTAGATTAAATTTTTTTATTTCTATTTAATTAATTTTATTAAAAAATTGATGATAATTGAAACAAATTGTATCTTCAGAAATACATCTCCTAATTCATCTAAAAATTTCTAAAAATGGTATCTTCGAAGATACGTCTTCAAATTCACACCAAAAAAAATTTCAAAAATATACCAAAGATCCATCTCCATACAACATTTTAGAATTTTGAGATATAAATTCACCTCATAAAAATGTACAAAGAAATTCCTAAATCCTTAAGAAAACATCTAAGAAAAAAGTCCCTCGGGATTATTAGAAGGCCCAATTCAAATTTCTTGGATTTAGAATGAAAAGCCTTTTCTACCTAAAATTAAATAAACAGTAAAATGTTATATTTCAAACTTTAGTTAGCTTGTACATCAAACACATATAATAACGCTATTTCCATATGCAAACACATTATCTTACAGATACATAGAATATTACTCCCTCCGTTCCTTTTTAAATGTCGCACTTGCCAAAATTTAGATTACCAAGACAACCAAAAAAGAACTAATATTTCCACCTCTTTTCCTAATTTACCCTTACCTTTATCATTTCTCTTTCATAAACACTCCTCAATTAACGTGTCAATTAAAAAAGCAAGGATATAATTGACTTTATACCTATAAAGTGACAATTAAATAGAAACAATTTTTTTTGCCAAAAGTGACACTTATAAAGGAACGGAGGGAGTAATATAACACTCCTTTCAATCCTATTAATAAAAGAAATTTTAAACCAATGTATTACCCGCGCAAGCACCTTACCAAGGAACGCATACATCATAGGGCGACATGCTCCCAAACAAAGCAGCCAAACATGGACTTGCTTAGAACTTAAGGTTACTCTTAGCCGATTGAAGATTACAACTAAAAGGAGAATGACACAAAATCAAAACCACAAGCTTGCAAAAGGTAATAATATAAATTAAATATCATTACATGACAGAGGCTAAAAA
Organism: Vicia villosa; assembly: GCF_029867415.1. Taxonomy (NCBI): domain Eukaryota; kingdom Viridiplantae; phylum Streptophyta; class Magnoliopsida; order Fabales; family Fabaceae; genus Vicia; species Vicia villosa. Next base: position 84,711 of record NW_026705844.1, on the reverse strand, counting down.
TCCGAAAAAACTATAAAAATAGATAAACTATGAGTATACTCAAGAGGAGAGACGACTCTCCCCTCTTGAAGTATTTAACTCGGACGAATATTCTCCCTTGAGATAACCCATGGAGGGTGAAAAGGCTCCACCTATTGCATCGTATTCTTGAAAGACTCTATAACCGCCATAAGGCTCAGAGAAGCACATTCTTTTAGTTCCTAAGTCGGAGAAGCATTATGAATGTGGAAGTCCAACTACCTCTGAGTAGAATCAAGAGCCCTGGTCCTCCTCTCCATCATTCGCGCCAGATGCATTATCGGACTAGCAATAGTACCAGGGAGATTGAACAGAGCCAAATCTTTGTTTACCACTTTCAAAGAGGCGAAAACCTTTTACTTCTCTCTTAAATACGTATCTCAATGAAGAGTCAAGTTGCTGACATTCCTCTCCAACTAACGCTTCTTGTCACGTGCCTGGTCCGTCCAAATAACTTCCCAGCGCCCAAATTTTCCTAGAGTTAGAGCAATATATGCTCTTCTGGAAGACTGCGCCAAATAGTCCAGCTCTTCCCCAAAGCATTCCCAAAAAGATTGGAAGACAACAACCAATCATCATTAGAGACTGAATCCCAACATTCACAATAAGTTTTGGGACCAGCCTCGAGATCCTTTCGCAAACCCGGTAGGATAGGAAAGAGAGTGACATTTTGAAGGGATTATGGAGAAAAAGAAGAGCCTACTGAACCTCCAGGTGGGTGTATTCTCTACTTCAAAACTTGAACCCTCCCTTCACCCTCTATTACATTTGCATAGAAACACGATTGTTATCTAGATATGCACCAAAATGGGGCAAGCCAACAACATGAGAATATAGGAATTTTCAAACTTATCAAAGGAGATCCGACACTCCTCACGAGAGTGAGCCCCCATAAGCAAATAAACATCTATCAAACAATTCAAACATTTTTTATCGACCTCAGCCGAGAGAACTACACCTTTAAGATAACCAAGAAGTTGACAAAGTCTACCAGCCTCTTCTTTTGATACAAATCCACGACATAAAAATATTCCTCTTTGTAAACTTATGTGTCATTCTCCATGAAGATGGAACCTATGTTTGCTCTCCACCCTGGCTCACCCCCCTCAAATGGTCGCATGAGACAAGGGATGAAGGAGATTAACCAAGAAGAATCAATTCGCGAAGGGTGGCAAATTAGGAAATCTATAAAGACTTGTATTGTCAGCACCAATGAAACTAATTCAAGTTCTCTTGGTCGGAACATGGTACCACAGTGATAGCAAAAAAGAGGTGAAAAAACATGGTGGTGGAAGGGTTCCCCATCATATATTCACACCAGTATCGGTAAGCTTTTATATACGCCTAACTAGATGAGGGAAGCTGTGAAGGAGCCACCATCAAGTAATTAAAAAAAACATATCTCAAAGGCAGTAAAGGATAAGCGAACACCCAAGATTGGGAAGAGACACTCAAAAAGAGAAATGATGCAGTCATCATACTCACTACAAATCCATCGACCTTAGAGGGAATGGTGGAACCCCAATGTGACGATTCACCCTATTCAAGGAAAGCCTTATCCAGGCTACCCTCATTAGTTAAAACAAGCAAAATGGAAGAATATATATGGAACCTTCCCAAGAAAATGATGGATTTTCCATATCCCCTCTCACGTTCTTCTGCGAATTTTTAGCCATGTCACACTAATGTTCTAAAGTACAATAAAATGAAGCTTCAAAGGGAAAAAAGTAACTGCTCAAGTATGAAGGGAAAAGAAAGTTTTAAAAGGGAAGTAAATATAGTTCTTTCTATACTTATGTTTTGACAATATGGAAAGAGAGGTGTTCTATCAACAATCATGTTTCTTGCACAAAACACTAAAGTGTTTCAATTTTCAAGAACGATCATAATGACACCGAATAGACGTTTGACGTTCTAAACAGAAAAAACATGAAGAGGGGTGACCGATAGCCAAGGACAAAAATTTTCAAACCCATATCTTGATATCCAAGCATGAGGGCTTGGGGGTAACTGTTTTGGGTCAGTCAAATCTCCCTCGAATCTGCCACCTTAAGATAGGTTGCTTCAGGTTTAGACTTATTAATCGACCATACAACCATGATTCTAGAATCTTCTCCTTATCACAAGACTACCTTTCACCTTGTTGCAAGATATTTTCTTCTCAAGCACATCCAACAGTCCTCACATTCGATAGTGGAAAGATAGCAAGGTCGTTATCCTTCTCCTATTTATATAGGGAATGACACCATTTTAGATAACGAATTTAAAACACAATTTAAATACTCTATACTCTTTCACATACTGACTTATACGTCAGAGTGCTAACCTTGCAAGTACATCCCCATCTGTCTCATCAGAAGCCCTATTCTGCCGCAATTTTCGTATCTATATTTCAAGTACAGTCTTTTTGCAAGATTGCCTTGATACTTTCTGAGGAGGCATTGTTTCCCATGATTTCTATTACTTATGCAAGACGAATAGTGACAAAAATTGAAGAACAATTCCCTCCACGAGCCAATAGATATTTTAACTTGCATCATTTCTTTTGTTTATCGTTGCACACATCAACCAAAAATAAGCAAATATCTTGAAGTCTTTATAGTGAGTCAGTTTATATTCAAATCCTCACAAGCCTTCTTAATGGCCAATTAAATGATGGTGTTTGTTATTCTTTTTAGACTAAGTAAAATCTTCAAAACACGCCCAAATGGTCATAGTACTATGACTATGTATAATGTTCCAACGTTTCAGAATAACCTTTTAGGCATATGGAATAAAGAAAAACAAATGCTTTCATATCTTTTCATATCTACTGCAAATGTGGCAGTGTAGATGTTCACTAATGGAAGAAAAAAAAGTACTTTAAATGAAGAAAACTTCAACTTGATATTGATCACAAATTGTATAATACAACGTTGACTTCACAAATGACAACATAAAAGTTAAATTCAAGAAAAATCAAAAGATTGTTATGCATATTGTAGAGATAATATCAACAGGTTTCTCAACTAGATCAACCGAAGAAGTTTTATAGTGGAAATTGGGCAGAAAAGCTTTAATCCTTCAATATTCTTTATATTTTGTCTTTCTCTTGCTATTATTGACTTCCATACCTTCCTTGTCAAGAAACTCTTTCACATCACCATTGTTTTTGTTTACCATCATTGATGATCCAAGGGGATCACACTTTCTTGTGAAGGAAAATCAAATTGGTCCTTAACACTTTCTGGCGGGTCTGTATCCAATAGCCATCATCAATCTATTTATACAATTTGTAGGACTAGTTTTCCAAGCAATGCCTCTAATATCTGTGAAGAGAAAGTAGCATACCTTTGGAGATTTAGACAATTCGAAGATGCTTTAGACCTCTGGAAATCAAAAGGAAAATACTAAGTAATAATATAAAAAATAGCATGAAAATAATGCTGTAGTGATATATTAATACATCTAAAATGTATAATATGCATACACAAACAAGTACCTGTGATCAAAAGAGCTTTTGCATCATAATAAGGTAGCGCCGTCTTCCTACTCAGAAGATTAATTTGGTGTTTCGTATTTCAATATTTTGAACATGAGCTATTTTTGGCCAATCCTCACCCTTTTTCTCTTCACATCGTTTCTCTAACTCACTGCAGCAATAAATTCCCAAACTTTTCAAACCAGTAAGACTTTGAAGGCTTATCGGAAGACATGTCAACTTCGGACAATTAGAAATTCTTAAGTCGCGAAGAAAAACTAGATTTCCTAACGGTTCAGGCAAGGATATTAGGTTTGGAAGATCCCTCAATATTAACGATTCAAGGGCAGTCATATGTTGTAAGGCCTCATCCAGAACTTCTATTTCGGACCAACTCCAAATCATCAATGACTTGAGAGAAATGAGGTTTCTTAGCATACCAATCGGAAAACATGTTAGCTCTTCATTATTGTAGAACACGAGCGATTCAAGACTATCGTGTTTATGAATTGAACTTAGTAACTCTTGGTTGCATTTTCCTTGTATACACATATAAGTGAGAGATGGAAGGGAAGGAAAGCCCAACAAACTAGGACATTCAATTATTACAAGCGCGGAGAGGTGCGGGAACCTATTTTCTCTATCCTCCCTTGATATTCTCATCAAGTTTGGCAGCTTCTCCAATGACAGATGTTCTAGTGCTATGAAACCACCAATAACTTCACCATCGTAGGACTCCTCGTCTAAGTATTTTATTCGACTCATGTTGGATACAGATAGTTCCTTTAGATAAGGTAGTTTCCCCAACAGCGGAAGGTGTAAACAGCTTTGACAATCCTTGAGATATACGCACCGTAAATCTTTGAGAGAAGGATTAGACATCCATTGTGGGAAATGGACACCTGTATATCCTTCCACACCCAATTCTTGAAGCTGATGGATATGAGGTTGAAGAACTTCAAGAATTTGCTCAACATTTTCCTGCAATTGGGACTCTTCAGTTCTGTCCCATGACAGCCACAAATGGTTCAAGTGCTTACTAAACATATTGGCTTCTTTAGCATCTGTTACACTTTTCACTCTCTCAAGGTGCTTGATGTGAAGTGCTCCTTTAAGACTTAGCTGTCCTAATTCTGCCAAAAGGAACCCTCTTTTGTTGCCAACAGCATACATGCTCAAAGTCGTCAGGGAAGTCAACTTCCCTATTTGGGGAGGTAATCTTGATAGTTTCTCACAGAAATTCAATGATAGATGTTGTAGAGCTTTCAAGCGTATCAAATTATTAGGCAACTTTTGGAGTTTATGACATTCATCTAATATCAAAATTTGCAAATTCCATAACTTACATATGGATTCTGGAAGAGTTTCGAAGTCACCCGAAGAAAGATTCAAGTACCTTAGATATTTCAAATGACCGATTGAAAATGGAACTTCATTCATAAGTTTCAAATCAAGAGCCCGTAAAGAATAAAATTTCAATATATGAGGTAAAAGTCTGTTACCATCAACCCCTGGTATTGTGTAAGTCTTTAATGATTTGATGCTACGCAACCGGACTAAATTGACTCCCTTAAATGAACCCCCGCGATAAAATGAGAGATGGCGGATTCTTTCAGACGTACTAGGCATGCCATCCCCATCTAAAATGCAACATACCTCATCTGAAAAAGATTGAGCAAGATCGTGAACAAGATCATGCATCTTGAAACTTGTAATTTTGCCAAATATATCAGTCTCAATATCTTGGAAAAATGATCTCCAGTATAATTCATTCCACACCCCATTTCCAATTTCTTCCTCGTTCAACATTTCATTAGATGAAATAAAACCATTAACCATCCAAAGCTCAATTAGAAACTTCTTACTGATTCTTTCATCTTTGAGAAATAGAGCACAAAAGGCAAAACATTGTCTCAATTTTACTGGCAAATTCAAGTAACTTAGTCTCAAGGCAGGCATGACACAATCTTCATCTTGTAAACTCCATAGTTTGCTTTCCTTGACATACAGCCACTCATTTTCCTCTCTTTTAAAACGCAAGAGACTTCCTAGTGCTATTGCCGCAAGAGGCACTCCCCCACACTTCTTTAGTATCTCCTTCCCTATGACCACAAGCTCTGCCCTTTCCACCTCATTTGGTCCAAAAGCTCGTTGTTTGAACAATTCCCAACAATCTATGTCAGATAAGGTTGATAATTCATAAGGAGGCCTTGTTCCCATAATTTCTGCTACCTTTGCAAGACGAGTAGTGACCAAGATTGAAGCACCCTTTCCCCCACAAGCCAACATAGATCTCAATGTTTGCCATTTCTCTTGCTTCTCGTTCCACACATCATCTAAAACAAGCAAATATCTTTTTCTTCGCAATAGATCTTGAAGTCTTCTTTGTAGTGGCTCCATATCCAAATTCTCACAAGCCTTCTTAGTTGCTGATTCTATGATGGCTTTAGTCATTCTTTTCAAGCTGAAATCATCCGAAACACACACCCAAATCCTTAACTCAAAGTGGTTGACTATCCTCTCGTGATTGAAGACGAGTTGGGCAAGTGTTGTTTTGCCTAGCCCACCAAGGCCTACTATCGGATAGACAGATAAGTCGTCCAATTGAGATGCATCACCAACCAAAAGGTCAACGATTCTTTCCTTACTTTCGTCTCTTCCATAGACTTGAGGTTGAGAAATGATTGAGGTGGTTTGGCGCCAGTCAAGGACTCCACTTCTCTCTTCTCTCACTATCTGAGTCAAATGAAACTTACTCCTTTCTTCAGCTATTTCATCTAACCTCTCTCTTATCCTCTTCATTTTCTTAGCAATTTTGTAACGGAAAGCAACATGCTTTGGATGAAAAGAGAATAAGAAAGAGCTTTGTACCTTGTGTGATAGTCCTTCATACTCCATCTCCAGCACTTGAGTGGCACACTCATCCAAGATGTCATCGAGGACGTGAGCAGCATCTTTGAGCTTAAGCAGCCAATCCTTGATAGCTCTGTCAGTGAATTGTTTCTCCTCAGCATCTTCAAGAGTAGCCTTGATTGTTGTCAGCAAGCTGGAAAGACTATTAAAGTGTTGATCAAAACCAAGAAATAAGCCAATCTTCTTCTGAATGAGTGAGTTCAAATTGTGAAGCACAAGTTCAAGCACAGCCTCAGCCATCTTTCAAAGTCCTAATTCACAAAATGAAAGTGCAAAATGTGAAATGCAGTGCTTGTATCAAACAAGAAGAGGCAAAGGACTCAGTACTATATTTTTTCTATATTTTTTTTATTTCAAATTTCGTGGAAACAAATAGATGCACCCACTATTGTTAACTTATATTTGGAATTTTGCTCAAAGTTGCTACAACTTTAACAATTTGTTATTGGTTGATTGTAACTTGATGGAATTACAACAACTATATGAAAATGACAGATTAGATAAAATAAACAAAGACTTTACCTCAAATATTAGGTTGAAACTTCATGGAACTGTTGCTCCTATTTCCGCAACAATTTCTATGTAATTTACTCCTCTCGTACTAATTGACGTTTTAGTATTTTTTTTTGAAATTCTTTTTATCAGCCCTAGATATCATAATTTTATTTAAACACACTGGAAAAAAATTACTGAAAATATTTCTCAATATAAGCTGGTTACGTGTTTCCCATGAAAAGAAAAACATGGTACTTCAAAAAAATTTGTAGTTAAAAGTTAATTTAATAAAGTTAATTAAGGTTAATTAAATGTTAGTGGATCACAACGGCATCTATGCCTACATATCAATGAATCAGAGTCATCTTAGTTTGGTTCAAAATTTGCTGGTTGATTGATTTTAATTTATGAAAAGATGTTGGTTTTATATCAGATGAAAAAAAAATCGATTGGTTGATTGAATTTTAATGTGAAAGGAAAAATTATTTTTGTTGTATTTTAATAGTTATTAAATAAATTAAAAAAATAAAATTAATTAGATATAATAGAAAAAATAAACAAAAATTAAATTAAATAAATAAATAAGTTTTAAAAAAAAGTATTACGTGGCGAATCATCCCCTTCCAATCCTAATCCACTTAAAAAAAAACTATCTAAATTGACTTAATCATCTTAATTAAAAAAGGAACAATTCTTACATTAACACGACGTTAAATTCATATCCTTAGAAACAACCAATAAAAAAGAGCAATTTTTTAATTTATTTTTAAATTATTTTTATTTTTCTTTTTAATTAGATTAAAAAGACAAAAAAAAACTTTAAACATAACATACAGCTATATCTCTCTCATTAGTTTTGACTTTTCAAAATAAACATTTACCCAATCCTAAATAGACACATTGATGTAAAAAAAAAATAGACACTGTTATTTAATGAAAATAAAAATTAAAAAAAAAAGAATGGACAACTTTTTTTTTAATGAGGTTATATAAATATATAAAAAGAAAAGAGATACAAAAGAGAGGGGGACTAAGCCAAAACCCTCTAAATTAGAAGAGAACCTGAAGAAAGGCAATCCTAGCTTATTCTTCACAAAATCAGCCCTCAAAAAAAGAGGAATATAGTTTAAACTAATTGAGTCTGTAATCGTAAGACCTAAGTTAGCAAGGGAATCTGCACAACTATTCCCTTATCTAAAAATATGAGAAACTATAAATGACATCTTCATAGTTATATTAACACAATTAATCCATCTATTACAAATTTGCCAAGGAACCAAAAAGGCGACTTTAGCGTGTGAACCACCGCCATCAAATCTGTCTCCAACCAAAGATTATGCCAACCCTTCTCATTGACGAACTCGATTGCTGACATAGCACCAGAGAGTTCGGCAATGAGAGAGTTTGCAAAACCCAAAAAATGAGCAAACGCTCCCACAAAGTTACCATCATGATTCCTAATAATTCCGCCACAAGCTGAAGTGCCAAGATTGTTGAGAGAAGCACTGTCACAATTTATCTTAATCCAATTTCTCGGAGGAGACTTCCAAAGAATGGACAACTAATCCCAACATATAACAAAACGTACAGTGATTGCAGAGACAAACTTAACAAAATCTCTAAAACAACCAAGCATACCAACACTAACTCAACGTAAATGGAACGGAAACAGAGCGTACCTAATCAAAGTTAGAGTTGACGGTGGTTCCTGAACGGAGATGAACGCGTCTGGGTTGAGCTCGGATCGGAGCGAGACCGTGGTGATTCTACCGCATATCTGAACGGTACGGGAAAATTTCTTTAGCATGCATAGCAGCAATTACATTTGATGTCCTGCAGCAGAGATGAGTTTGCAGTTTCGTGTTGTGGGCTGCGTAGACAATGCTTGGACGATGATTGTATCGTGGAGTTGATTTCATCCTTGTTTCTTTTCCTTTGTTTTCTGCTACAACAAAAAGAAACTTTGTATAAAGAACTTTGATGTTGTGTTATAGTGGGTGATAATTTGTTAATACTGTCATTGTAATGTTAGAGGTTGGTGACGAATTTTTACTTTACAGGTCTTGGCTAGTGTTTGGTTTTGGGAATAGAATGTGTGTGGAAACTGTATGTGAATAATGTATTAGAGAGTGAATGAATTTGGAGTGTGAATGAAAAAAATATTACTATACATGAAAAAGAGAGAGATGTTAAGAAAACTGAATATAGAGAGATAAAAGAGACTGAGAATATCTTGTTTTATCTTTGAAGCTGATTAGAATTTCACTACTATTGAATGTAATGAAATTCTATGTATATAGTACATGTTACTATGAAAAGTTTGAAATTTTATGTATATAGTACATATATATTCTTCATGAGTATTTCAAAATAGTAATAACAATAATTGTTTATCATTATAACATGTTAGAACAAGATTGAAAATCTATGTTCAGAATCTAGTTTTCATGATAACGGGCATATATTTTGTCAGTAACAATTTTATTACTAATGGTTTCATTTAGTGTGCAGATACTATGCTATAAGCCTTATACAAGACTCATCAGAAAAGATGGAGAAGCAAACAAGAAAAGATGGAAAACAAGCTTATTCAGAAGAACAAATAGCATCAATGATCACATACAACAAACTCAGAAATATCAGAAAGAATATCAGACAAGCTTCAAGAAATCAAACAAAATATCAATATACATGAAGATTCGTTACAACAAGAAGATCACGCACATAGAAGATCAGAAGTTCTGATAAAGCAAAGCAGTGGCATATAAAACGCAAACAACAACACAAGCCGTCTGTGAACCAATGAAGAATCTACAACTCAGCATACAAATTAAATGAAATACAAAGCTTAGAATCAAATGGGAAGCCGTTAGAAACATCATCGTAAGAAAAACGGTTACAACACTTAAAAGGAACAACTCCCAAGATTGATTGAAGAAGCAAGCCACATGCAGCGCGTTGGAAAGACAAAGCTTAACCAAAGAAGTACGCCTTCAACTGTCATCATCACGCTAGAGATAAGGTTCTTCCAAGAGCAACACTTGTCATTCATGAGCCAATCGAGACGAAGGCATTCAAAGTTACATTCAAGCAATCTCAACAGCTAGATTCCAACGGTAACACACCAAACTCTATAAATAGATCAAACTTTAAACTTAAAAGTGTGAAAAATGGAACACCAAAAGTGCATTAAGTGAGTATCCAAAGTGTGTATCCATGGTGCAACTACAGAGTGCAGAAAAAGAAATATCTTAGGGGAAAATCTGTAGTGGGAAACTGAGCATGAAAGTTTAAAAGAAGAAATGTTGAAGTCATGTGTCAGAAGTTACACAAGAGGCAACTTACACGAAGTGTATGATGAATCAAATTTTGAAATACACATTACATGCCTACCAGAATAATCTCAAAAGATGAAGAAGAAGAAAACCTGCTGTTAAGCAGTATCCTCCAATGGAGCTAGAAGATATCCATGAATACTTGATCAAGGATTAAATTGATCATATTAAAAGACAAAGGAAACTAAAGACACTAAGTTGTTGCTCTAGAGTGTTTCATATTTAATGATGTTAATCAATATGCTATCAATTGTAACAAGCTACATGATCAACATTCATGAAGAAGATGAAGATCTATTCACAAGAAGCAATCAAGATGAGAGCTGATGCTCCATATCTTCTTAAGAAGATCAGAAGAAGATGGTCTTACAAGAAGGAATTAATTTCAAGAGCTGAAGCTCTAATCTCCTTGCTCAGACAAGAGAAGAACAAACCACAAGAAGCAATCAACATAGAGATGTTGCTTTAAATCTGCTTGGAGAAGAAGATGATGATCAATGAAGAAGAAGAAATTCATACAAGAGCTGCTACTCTTAATATGCTTACAGAAGAAGAAAATCTCATCCAGAAGTTGAAGAAAAAAAGACTGTATGATATTTTATTCTTGTACTTAAAATGTTAAACACATAGAGTTTATGCTCGTAGTGTGTTATATCTTAGAAACTTCTAATTGGTTGTTTAGGCACCAGAAGTGACTGTTAGTCAGTGTGTTGTAAACTTACATATCGAGAATAGGAGACTATCTGCTTAATTAAGAAGCACGTCTGTAATCTCTAGAAGATGCCTTAAGCAACCAGTTAAGGTCAGAAGCTTGAGAAGACAATTGGTTGCGGTCATTGTGGAAATCTCTTGGATACCAAGTGAAGGTCAGGAATCCAGGAGTCAATGGATGTTATATCTCGTGGAGATCACTAAACAGTCCATTGCAGTTAGTCATAGCAGGTAGCTATGCAGGGAGTTAGTCACAACGCGTTGTTGTGCAGGGTTTCTGAGTCAATGAACGTTGTATCTCATGGAGATCATTGAACGGGTCATTGTCCAGATGGTTAGTTACAGCAGTTGACTGTACAGGTTGTTAGTCACGATGGAGGGTCATGCATATGCGATCAAGTTTGGTTATAGTGGATTAAGACCTTTGTTGAGAGGAAAATCACCTGAAGAAGGTAGACTAGAGGTAGCCTTATTCAGAAGGTGAACCAGGATAAAAATAAACGCGTCTTTTACTTTCTGCACAATTCATTTTAACTTAGATCATTCACGCAAAATATCCTTAGAACTGTATTGAGTAAGTCAGAAGTTCTGATGATATAAAGAAGTTAAATTAAACATCTTATTAGTTATGCAACTCCATTCCAAACATGCTTCCGCAATGATAAAAGCATATCCAGAAGATGAGATGCTAAAAGAAAGAAAATAATAATAAGAAAGGAATTTTAATTGATAAAGAACACAATTCAATCCCCCCCTTTCTTGTGTTTTTCTCCACCTTCATAACACTCCCCCTTTTGAAATATATGTCATGGTGCTTCGTTGAAGTCTTATTGAGAAGAGTTATATGGGAACATAAGTTGCCTCGTTAAAAACCTTATTAGGAAAAACCCATTGGGATAAGAACCTTAATAACCTCAACAGAACACATGTAACTCTTTTTTAAAGATCTCGAAGGTGACGCATTCCAATATTTTGTACATGCTCCTTAAAAACTGATGTAGGAAGTTCCTTTGTAAAGAGATCTGCTATATTATCAGTTGAACGAATATATTGAATATCAACCTCTTTGTTTCTTTCAAGTTCTTGTGTGAATGAGAAAAACTTCCGAGGGTATACTTGGTCCTATCACTTTTTATGTAACCTTATTTCATCTGGGTAACATATGCAGCATTCTCTTTATACAAAATTGTTGGATTATTATCAATTGGTAAACCAGACGCTCTTTGGATATGTCGAGTTACCGATCGCAACCATTTACACTATCTGCTTGCTTCATGAAGGGCAATTACTTCAGCATGATTTGAAGAAGTTGTTACAAGTGTTTGCTTTTGTGATCTTCATGATATTGCAGTGTTTCCATATGTAAATATATATCCAGATTGTGATTTAACATTATATGGATATGACAAATATCTTGCATCTGCATAACCAACCAAAACTGATTTTGTATTGTTAGAATAAAATAAGCCAAGAATAGATGTACCTCGAAGATATCGAAATATATGCTTTATTCCTTTTCAATGTCTTTTCGTAGGGCATGAACTGAATCTTGCTAGTAAATTCACTATAAAATCTATATCGGGTCTTGTATAGTTAGCAAGGTACATAAGTGCTCCAATGGAACTAAGGTATGACACTTCTAAGCCAAGGTCCTCTTCATTAATTTTCTTAGGCCTAAAAGGATCCTTTTTAATATTAATTATTCTGCCCATCATTAGACTACTCAAAGGATTTTCCTTGTTCATGTTGAACCTTTTCACTATTCTTTCTGTATAATTTGATTGATGTACTAATATACCATTTTTAGTAAACTCAATTTGTAAACCAAGACAGAATATGTTTTTCTCAAATCTTTCATTTCAAATTCTTTCTTTAAATAATTTTTCGCTTCTTTGATTTCTTTATTAGTCTCAATGATATTTAAATCATCAACATAAACATCAATTATTACAAATCCAGATATTTATTTTTATAAAAACACAAGGACAAATAAGATTATTCTCGTAGCCTTCTTTAAGTAAAAATTCACTTAGTCTATTGTACCACATGCACCCGGATTATTTTTGTGAGGGCAAGGTGTAGTTTTCATGCAGTCAAAACATTGTGAATCAACTACAATCCAAATGGAATCTGAGAAACCGAGCAAATGCAACTAAGATAAGTATCTTTGACCATAAGACATCAATAGGTCGACTCATGTATGTAGTAGGTCGACTCATTGCAAGCTGATTCAGAAAGATTCCAAGTAAGGAGTGAATGCGTCGATGCATTACATGCATAGGTCAACGCATGGAACTTTGAACTTTTCTCGGGAATGCGCACGCTGACCCTTCAGGTCGACGCATCCAGCTTTTGAAACTTCAGATGAAAAAGGAAATGCGTCGACGCATGGAGTGAGTAGGTCGACGCACAGGACTTTGGGGAAATATCAGGAATGCGTACGCCGACCCTTCAGGTCGACGCAAGTGTCACAGATTCTTTCCTTTCAGGTGCAACAAACTCAATAGGTCGACCTATGCAGAGAGGAGGTCGACCTGTCGCTTCTCAAATTGGTTTTTCTGCTGTGTTCAAATTGGTTATGCATTAAGTGTGGTATAAATACTCAAGTGATCATCCTATAGCAAAACAACAAGAAACGTGAAAGATAGACTCAGCTTCTTCTCATCTTCAACCTTTCGCTTATTGATCGAGAATCACACATAATCATCTTTCTCGATCGAAGTAAGTAACGTGTGTTGATAAGGTTCGACGGTAGAGTTTGTCTTGTTCGAGATTCGACGGTAGACATTCATCTTGTTCGAGTGAAGAGTGTTGAGGGTGTTTCTTGTATAAAACCTTAGGGTTTTTCCTTCCTCATCAAAGATTGTGTGTGAAGGTTTTTGACGATCGATTCGCTTTGGTAATCAATTCAGCCGTGCATAAGGGTTTGAGAGATTGAAGATCTACTCAACAAACTTGCTACAACCGGAGGATTGAGAAAGGAACGATCGGGGTCTTGATCGTGAAGATTTTAGACACTGACTTGATTCAATTTGAATCAAGGGGAGGATCGAATTGTGTTTCAATTTTACTGCATTATTGTAGTTGGTGATTGGTACCTTCTTTCCTTGTTAAACATTTTGCAATTAAATAAAACTTTCCTAATTTCATTTGAAATTAGGGGCAGACGTACTCCTGCGAGGACGATAGAGGAACTGCCTTAATAAATATCGTGTTCCTTATTGCTTTTACTTTATCGCATTTTCACTTGTTTTCATTTATTTCCATTATTGAACAAAAATTAAGGTTAGGTAAAATATCGATCACCAAGTGTTCGATAAAATTACTCAATCAAGTTTTTGTTCATATTTTAGTGAAAACGTTCATTGTGAGTAATATACCATATAGTGTGTAATTGAGACAATCGAGATATTCATTAAAACGTAATTCTTTAATTGTCATTATCATCCATCTGGTTTATTGCACATATCCGATCCCCGATAACATAATCAACTTAGACGATTAAGTGATTCAGGGAAGTTACGCTTCAACTAACTAAAATTTTCTTAGGTTGAAAAAGGTGGTCTATTCACTCCCCTCTAGACCAGTCCTATCGTCTAACAAGTGGTATCATAGCTCCGGTTCATTCTAGTGCTTGATATAACTTTTTAGAAAATGGAGAACGGTAAAAAAGGGGAGTATACTAAAGCGCCTGTTTTCACTGGAGAAAACTATAGATATTGGAAAGACTGTATGTGCATTCATATCAACTCTGTTGATAGAAACATTTGGGATGTCATCGTCAATGGTCCTATGGCTATCACCATAACCAACGATGCTGGCATCACAAGACCTAAACCTCAAGCACAATGGGATGAAAAGGAAGAAAAGAATTACGGGTATGATTGGAAAGCGAGAAACATGATTATAGCTTCCTTAGGGGTAGATGAGTACTTTCGTGTGTTGCATTGCCAATCGGCTAAGGAAATGTGGGATGCACTACAAGTCGCCCATGAAGGAACTAATGATGTTAAGCTAGCTAGAATCAATACTTTAACGCAAGAGTTTGATCTCTTTCACATGAAGCATGGTGAAACCATTGCGGATATGCAAAAGAGATTTTTCTCACATTATAAATCGATTACACACATTGGGACATATTACTCCCAATGTCGTAGCTACTAACAAAGTTTTGAGATGTCTTAGTAGGGAATGGCAACCGAAGGTCTCGACAATCAAAGAAGCCAATGATCTCACTACATTGGATCTCACAGCTCTATTCGGAAAGCTTGAAGAACATGAGCAAGACCTCATGAACCTAAACAAGCACGAAAAGAAAGAAAAGAAAGAAAAGTCAAAGGACACGGAAAAGAAGTCTATCGCTTTAAAGGCTTCAAGTTCCAAGTCATCCACCAAAGATACATGTGATAGTGAATCTAGTGATGAAGATGAAAGTCCGGATGAAGATATGGGATTATTCGTAAGAAGGTACAACAAGTATCTTCGAAAGAATGAAATTAAGCACTCGGACAACAATCTAGTTGATTATAGACGTCAATCAAAGTCTAACAAGCAAGATGAGTACAAGAAGACCAAACCTAGAGGATCTTGTTACAACTGTGGAAAACCCGGTCATTACAAACCGGATCGCCCTTCACTAAAGAAAGATAAGACCAAAAGTAAACCTCAAAAGAAGCAATCAAAAGGAAGAAGAGCCTACATCGCTTGGGAAAGTGATAGTGACTCATCTAGCAAAGAAAGCTCAAGCGATGAAGAGGAAACCGTCAACCTATGTCTCATGGCACATCAAAAGAAGAAAAAGATTGTAATTCATGATAAATATAATAATGTTGATTCTATGTCTTATTTTGAATTAAAGCATGCCTTTGATACTTTGCATCATGAAGCTAAGGAAGCATTCCAACTCTTAGCTTCAAATAAAAGAATTTTTAAATACCTTGAGAAGAAAGTTTCCGATTCCGAAAAGGAATTACAAACTCTCAAGGAATCTATGATCAAAAGTATCAAAGACACAAGCGTTGTTGACAAAGGTCCTTGGTTTAAGTGGGGAGGATGTGAAACTTGTCACATTTGGCAAAAAGAAGTTAAAACTATCAAAGCCAAATTAGACAAGGCCTCACAACCAAAAATCACATATGCTATTGATCGATCACATTTCAAAAATAGTATGATAAATCCATATCAACGATACACTTATGTGATAAAAGATCAATCTAGTAAATGTGATGACTACTCAAACTCAAGATGTCTATATTGTTGCAAAAGGGGACATACCATTAAAAAATGTCGCTTTAGGAGGTTCTTGGTTCCCAAAGGCATTTTCAAATGGACTCCCAAGAGCAACATTTATTTCACTCACACACAAGGACCCAATTAAAATTGGGTACCTATTTCCCTTGTTTAAATTTGTAGGTGGAATGTCTTGAGCCATTCGAAAGAAGATGGTTTCTAGATAGCGGATGCTCAAGACACATGACGGGTGACTTATCTTTATTCTATGACTTTGTGGCTAAGAAGAAAGGATTTGTGACCTATGGTTATAACAACAAGGGAGCAATACTCGATAAAGGTAGTGTAGGTAATCCCTCTTCTACTACTATCTCTGACGTCCTTTTAGTTGAGGGCCTTAAACACAATCTCATTAGCATCAGTCAATTATGTGACAAAGGATACTCAGTATCATTTTCTAAAGAAAGTTGCATAATTTGAAATGATGACAAGAAAGATGATGTGTTCAAAGACCTGAGGGTAAATAATGTATACATGCTAAATCTAAATGATGTATCCTCGATTGAAGCAAAATGTCTAGCAACTATGAGTGAAGACTCATGGCTTTGGCATAGACGTTTGGCTCACGTCAACTTTGATTTGCTAAATAGAATCGTCTCAAAAGACTTAGTGTCCGGCCTACCTAAAATAAAGTTTTCCAAAGATCACTTATGTGATGCGTGCCAAATGGGGAAGCAAACGAGGATCTCTTTTAAATCTAAAAACATTGTTTCAACTACAAGACCTCTTGAACTTCTCCATATGGACCTCTTTAGACCATCTAGAATAAAAAGTCTAGGCGGAAACCTTTATGGGTATGTCATAGTTGATGACTTTTCTAGATATTGTTGGACGATTTTCTTAGCAAATAAAAGTGACACCTTCTCCGCATTTGAGAAATTTGCCAAGTTAATTCAAAATAAATTAAACACTAACATAGTATCCATCTGAAGTGATCATGGAGGTGAGTTTGAAAACCATCTCTTGGAAGAGTTTTGTGGCAATCATGGCATTAATCATAACTTCTCCGCACCACGAACTCCCCAACAAAATGGAGTTGTGGAACGTAAAAATCGGGTGTTGGAAGAACTTGGGAGAACTATGATTAATGAACATGAGCTTCCAAAATATTTTTGGGCCGATGCCATTAATACTGCTTGTTATGTTCTAAAAGGATCCTAATACGTCCTATTCTAAACAAAACACCATATGAACTCTTAAAAGGGAGAAAACCGAACATTTCTCACCTTCATGTATTTGGATGTAAATGCTTTGTTCTAAACAATGGAAAAGAAAGTCTTGGCAAGTTTGATGCAAAAGAGGATGAGGGTATCTTTCTAGGATACGCTCAATCTAGTAAAGACTATCGAGTATACAACAAAAGGTTACATATGTTGAAGAGTCCGTACATGTCTCTTTTGATGAGTCTTGTCCGAAAGTTGTCGGAAAAGGTAGTGTTCTTAATGGTGCAGGTGTCTCAACTGAGAGTTTACTTAATGATCCGGATACCAAGCTTGAGAAAGATAAAGAATCCCTCTTACCCGAGAATAAAGAAGAGGAAGTGGATCAAACACCTAAAGAGAAAGAAAAAGATCAACCAAGCGAGACAAATGACCTTCCTCCTGCATGGAAATCTTCTAGGGACCATCCTATGGAGAACATTCTAGGAGACATATCAAAAGGGGTGACAACACAGTCAAGGATAAGTAACTTTTGTTTTTATTATTCTTTCGTCTCTCAAATTGAATCTAAAAACTCAAAGGATGCATTAGTCGATGAGCATTGGTATTTAGCTATGCAAGAAGAGCTAAACCAATTTAAGAGAAATGAGGTTTGGGACCTTGTCCCTACTCCGCGAGACCATCGAGTAATTGGCACTAAATGGGTGTTTAGGAACAAACTAGACGAAAACGGTATCATCACTCGCAACAAGGCCCGTCTTGTTGCTCAAGGGTATAGCCAAGAGGAAGGGATAGACTATGAGAAGACATATGCTCCAGTCGCCCGACTTGAGGCAATTCGCTTGTTAATTGCATTTGCATGTTCACAAAATTTTAAGCTTTATCAAATGGATGTTAAAAGTGCTTTTCTAAATGGGTTTATTAATGAAGAGGTTTATGTATCTCAACCTCCCGGATTTGAAAACGTTGATTATCCTGATTATGTTTACAAACTTAAGCGTGCCTTGTATGGTTTAAAACAAGCTCCTAGAGCTTGGTACGGGCGGCTTAGTAACTTTCTAACTAATCAAGGTTTCTCAAGAGGGAAAGTTGATACTACCCTATTCATTAATAGACATGAAAAGCATCCAGTATTAGTTCAAGTGAACGTGGATGATATTATCTTTGGTTCTACTAACATGACTCTTGTAAAGGAGTTTTCTAAGCTTATGCAAGGAGAATTTGAAATGAGCATGATGGGTGAACTAAACTACTTCCTTGGACTTCAAATAAAACAACTAAAAGAAGGAACGTTTGTGAGTCAAACCAAGTATTGTCAAGAACTCATCAAACGGTTTGATATGGCAAAGTCCAAAGCCATTGACACTCCTATGCCTACCGCAGTAAATCTTGATCGGGATGAACATGGTAAGCCGGTTGATGTAAAAAGGTATAGAGGTATGATCGGTTCCCTACTTTACCTTACCGCTTCCCGTCCCGATATTATGTTTAGTGTATGCATGTGTGCAAGATATCAATCATGTCCCAAGGAGTCTCACTTAAAAGCCGTTAAGCGCATACTTAGGTATCTTGTACGTACAACTAAGCATGGCCTATGGCTCTCCAAAGGTAGTGATTGCTCTTTGGTTGGATATTCCGATTCCGACTTTGCCGGGTGCAAATTGGATAGGAAAAGCACTAGTGGAACATGTCACTTCTTTTCAAATTCCTTGGTTAGTTGGCATAGCAAGAAACAAGTGTCTGTTGCTTTGTCAACCGCCGAGGCGGAATATTTGGAGGCGGGTAATTGTTGTGCTCAAATTCTTTGGCTCAAGCAACAATTACATGACCTCAATGTCAAGCTTGATCATATTCCTATCTTTTGCGATAACACAAGTGCTATCAATCTAACCAAAAATCTGGTCTTACACTCTCGCACCAAACACATAGAAATACGCCATCATTTCCTTAGGGATCATGTTGAGAAGGGTGATGTAGTGTTTGAGCATGTTGATATCAAAAATCAACTTGCCGACATCTTTACAAAACCACTAGCTACTGAGCCCTTCTTTCACATCCGTAGGGAACTCGGCGTCCTTGATATATCGGATAGGTTGCAACTATGAGTAGTTGCATATACTTTATTTATTATCATTATCTATGCTCTCACAATGTTTGAAGTGTTCATCAAAAGATATGTGAGGGCTTGTTTCTCATCTCCCGTGTGTAAAGGTAATATCGTTTCAACCTTAAAACTTACTTCATGGTAATGTATCACTATGGTAAAGTTGAAATATGTGTATTTTGTGAATTAATTTTTATCTTTCGCTAGACATAATTCTACCGCACTTTGTGTTTGTATAAGGATTTGAATTGAGCTATGTGCTTATTCTCGTTTAGCTATTTATGTTATTTTGCCGTTTAGCTTATCATTCAGCATTGTTTTATGTGAATAAATGCTTTATGATTATGATTGCAAAAGGGCTTAGAAATGATCACAATTGAACTATGTTATTCCACCATATGTGTATAATACTATCTGTCTCTTTTTGATGTTGTCAAAGGGGGAGAAAACTAAGTGAATCAGCAAGCAATCGAAGAAATGGAAAACACATGCACCAAGATAGGGGGAGCATACAGAAAGGGGGAGCAAGAACCTCGGTTAAGCAATGCCTCGATACAAAGATTCACAATTTTTGCCATCATCAAAAAGGGGGAGTATGTGACGGCAAGGTGTAGTTTTCATGCCGTCAAAACATTGTGAATCAACTACAATCCAAATGGAATCTGAGAAACTGAGCAAATGCAACTAAGATAAGTATCTTTGACCATAAGACATCAATAGGTCGACTCATGTATGTAGTAGGTCGACTCATTGCAAGCTGATTCAGAAAAATTCCAAGTAAGGAGTGAATACGTCGACGCATTACATGCATAGGTCGACGCATGGAACTTTGAACTTTTCTCGGGAATGCGCACGCTGACCCATCAGGTCGACGCATCCAGCTTTTGAAACTTCAGATGAAAAAGGAAATGCGTCGACGCATGGAGTGAGTAGGTCGACGCACAGGACTTTGGGGAAATCTCGCGAATGCGCACGCCGACCCTTCAGGTCGATGCAAGTGTCACATATTCTTTCCTTTTAGGTGCAACAAACTCAATAGGTCGACCTATGCAGAGAGCAGGTCGACCTGTCGCTTCTCAAATTGGTTTTTCTGCTGTGTTCAAATTGGTTATGCATTAAGTGTGGTATAAATACTCAAGTGATCATCCTATAGCAAAACAACAAGAAACGTGAAAGATAGACTCAGCTTCTTCTCATCTTCAACCTTTCGCTTATTGATCGAGAATCACACATAATCATCTTTCTCGATCGAAGTAAGGAACGTGTGTTGATAAGGTTCGACGGTAGAGTTTGTCTTGTTCGAGATTCGACGATAGACATTCATCTTGTTCGAGTGAAGAGTGTTGAGGGTGTTTCTTGTATAAAACCTTAGGGTTTTTCCTTCCTCATCAAAGATTGTGTGTGAAGGTTTTTGATGATCGATTCGCTTTGGTAATCAATTCAGCCGTGCATAAGGGTTTGAGAGATTGAAGATCTACTCAACAAACTTGCTACAACCAGAGGATTGAGAAAGGAACGATCGGGGTCTTGATCGTGAAGATTTTAGACACTGACTTGATTCAACTTGAATCAAGGGGAGGATCAAATTGTGTTTCAATTTTACTGCATTATTGTAGTTGGGGATTGGTACCTTCTTTCCTTGTTAAACATTTTGCAATTAAATAAAACTTTCCTAATTTCATTTGAAATTAGGGGAAGACGTACTCCTGCGAGGACGATAGAGGAACTGCCTTAACAAATATCGTGTTCCTTATTGCTTTTACTTTATCGCATTTTCACTTGTTTTCCTTTATTTACATTATTGAACAAAAACTAAGGTTAGGTAAAATATCGATCACTAAGTGTTCGATAAAATTACTCAATCAAGTTTTTGTTCATATTTTAGTGAAAACGTTCATTGTGAGTAATATACCATATAGTGTGTAATTGAGACAATCGAGATATTCGTTAAAACGTAATTCTTTACTTGTCATTATCATCCATCTGGTTTATTGCACATATCCGGTCCCCGATAACAAAATCAACTTAGACGATTAAGTGATTCAGGGAAGTTACGCTTCAACTAACTAAAAGTTTCTTAGGTTGAAAAAGGTGGTCTATTCACCCCCCTCTAGACCAGTCCTATCATCTAACAGTTTTAACCCATACAATGATCTCTGTAGCTTAATTGCATACATTTCTCTAGGTTTTAATGTTTTATGCATTTGAAATCCTTCTGGGATTTTCATGTATATATCAATATCATGTGATCCATATAAATAAGCAATAACAACATTGATCAGTGCATTTTGATGCATGTTCTTCCATTTTGATGCACGTTCTTGCATTTTAATGTCTTATTTTTATGTTTTAATATGTTTTTATAATTTATTTTATTCTTAGCTTTAATTACCTTTCGCACTTTACTTTTCTGCTTTAGCAATCTGCGCAGAAACAATCATAACTGGAGTTCCAAGAGTCCGATTGAGGCGTTCTAATAATCGGCGGAAAGCTAAGAGAGAGAGCTACAACTTTCATGTTGGAGTCGAAGTCTGATTCAGAGCCTATAATTCCCAAATTTGCATTTGAAGCTACAGCACTATTTTATTTTCAGTTTCTGGATCGTTTCTAGTGGGCCAGGTTTTGTAATTCGACTCAATTGGGTAATAAACGTTTTTTGGCTAATTCCTAATAGGTCTAGCAGTCGCGGTACTGTTCATCACCATACACTATTCACGAAATAATTTTGAAAGTTTGTGCGCTTGAATGGAGAACTAATAATTTAGAGTCGATCTATTGTAATCGAATTCCAATGCTTTGAGGTTTTTATTTTATCAATTCAATTTCGTTTCCCTTTCAATTATAATCTATGATTTTGCATTTGCTTAATTTTTAAATTCGTGGAATATTTTGATTAATTTTGTATGGTTGTATTCCTAATTGTTGATTGTTGTTTACGTCGCTTCGTCGTTAAATTGCATTTGTATATCGTGTTTGCTTAATTCGTGATTATATTAATCTGTTTGCTTAATTCGGAACGGGAATCCAATCTATTTTTTTATCTATCGCGCTTGTCAATTGGTATTGATTCGAATTGGGATCGAAACCGCTTAGGGAATTGGTAAGGTAAAAACCAGTGATTAGCATGAACTTGAAAATAGTAGATTGGCTTATTTCAATAATCACTTAATTCATAATCACTTATTTTGTTTAATCGAAACTAAAAGCATAAACCCCCAATTTTATTTATATTAGTTAATAACAAAATAAGAATCCTTGTTGTACGACTCGAGTCATTGTCGCTAAATTACGTTTTCAAAATACTTGTTTTTGATCCGCGCGCTACATCAGATCAAATTGGCGCCGTTGCAGGGGATTCTTGTTGTTATTAACTGATAATAGAGTCAGGTTTAGTGTTCTCACGTTTAGGCCGTAGTCAACTTACGGTTTTGACCAATCCGCGTTTAGAGTCGAAAAATCCAGTTTTGGGAAAAATTGTGTCCGATTGTAAAACTTTTTGACCCCAAATCTCCAAATTCCTCTTTTTTCTATTTGTAATTAATTTTTTTTACTGTTTTTTCTGTTTCGAAAAAATCCAAAAAAATTTCCATAATTCTTATTTCGTCTAATTAGATGAAATTCTGTGTTTTTATAATTTTATGATTTTAATTTAATCGTTTTCCTTCTTTCTATTTGTTTCTGTCTGCTTTGGACATGGTTGGTATTTCTCTGTTTGTTGAAACCATGGTTGAACAAAGAACTTTGACGCAGTTGGCTGGCCCTAATGTTAACTATAATGATTTATTTATTGACTATCATGCGGCTGATGCACCTTTTGAATTGGAATATGGTTTAACACATTTGTTGCCTAGGTTTAATGGTTTTGCAGGAGAGGATCCGCATAAGCATCTGACGGAATTTCAGATTGTGTGCTTTGTACCTTCCGAACCTTCACTAGAGGATATTGTCAAACAGATGGCTGCAAATAATCTCCAGTATCAACAACAAATAGATTATACTCTTCAGACTTTGCAAACACAAATTGGACAACTTGTCACATTGATGAATTCCATGCAGCCAGCTCAAGGATCAAACAAACAACCCTTGGAAGAGCAATCTGATTTTCAAATAGAGTTGCTTTCTGAAACTGTTGATGATACTTGTACTGATTTGCTTGTAGATGATTTTCCATCATTGTCTGGTGTTGATGATGTTTACTCTTGTGATGTTTGTACTGACACTAATATTTGCCCTGTTTGTGCTGAAATTGAGCTTGCCTTACAAAATGATATTCTTACTGCAGATGAGGTTGCAAATGATATTGTTCATGTAGATGAAGCTCTCGACACCCCGTCTGCCCGGAACAAACCATCCATTAAGCAACCACCTTCCCGAGAGCTGAAACCAATTCTTGAAAATCTTAAATATGCTTATTTAGAGATGAATGAAAAACTTCCGGTTATAATTTCTTCTAAACTTTATTTTGATCAAGAAAATAAGTTTTTACAGGTTTTGAAGAAGCATAAGAAAGGAATTGGATGGACCTTGGATGACATTTATGATATTAGTTCGTCCATGTGTGTGCATATGATCTCACTTGAAGATGTAGCAAAAGTAGTGAGGTAGCCCCATAACCTTTGGTTCCTTGATGTTGTGAAAGATAAGAGCACCTTCACGTGCCCGTTTGTCACTTTTACTTTTAGAAGAACACTCTTTGATCTTGGAATAAAAGGCGAAGGAGCTAAACCAATTTTTAAGGACGATGAGCATTACCCGAAGCGATCCGTGAGAACTATGTTTTGGAAGGATAGATTGTAGAAGAGCCTTCACTAGCAAAGGCTGTTTATGTGATCACATATCCTCCTTGACTACTCGGGTGTGTTCTGTCCTTTCTTTCACTCTTATTTTGTATTTATGTTCTTTCATGAAGGACAATGCTTATTTTAGTGTGGGGGAGGGAATTCTTTGTTTTATTTTCTTTTGTTTTCTTTTTTTGTTTTCAGTTTAAAAAATAAATAAATATGCATCGTTTTGAAAGTTTAGGCTATAGACTAATTTGAGTCGAGTTTGCGGAGACCTGAGAAAAATTCACAAGATCGGTATCATTTTAATACCGTAAGTCTCCTGCATATGGAAATTGATTTGAATTTTTTATTATGTTTTAGCCTTAAATTCTCATTCTCTGACAACTCTTGAGTAGTTCATTTCAGCAGTCGGCACCATCTCTCACACACTTTACGCAGGGAAGCCGATGAATATAAGTGAGTGTTCCGAAAAAAAAGAAAGAAAAGAAAAAGGGAATGAACCTTCTAAGTTTGGTGACCCTCACTCGGTCACTTAACCCAAAGGTTGTAGAACATTAAAAAGAAAAAGTTGAAAATAAGACTCTTTGTTAGTTGGTTCAGCGGTTTCTGGTGTTGAACTTGGTAGGGCGGATTACGGTCCGATCCGCCGCAACTACAATTGAGTAAGAAAAGGGTTATGCCACGTAAGTACAAGAACCCCGTGCAGAAAAGGATCAGAGTCACTAACCGGTCGTCTTGCTATAAGTGTGTGGAGATAACGGGCTTAATGTGATTGCGCCAGAATGAAAAAGAGCAAAAATGATGAGTAAGTTAGGCTATGGTATAATAATATGATTTGAATTGGTTTGTGTATTTAGGGGGCTTATGTCTGCATAACTGTGGTTAGTGTTCTTACGATATCCTTAATGTGCATGATTAGTACCTGTTGATGCAAACTTACCCGGAGAAGATTTGTAGCCTAGGATGAGTAATTGTGTATGTGTTTGTGCTTTCTTTGTTTTGTTTTTCATTTTGCTCGTAGTGCAAAAGTTCAAGTGTGGGGGAATTTGATCAGTGCATTTTGATGCACGTTCTTCCATGTTTGTACTCAAGCATTTCTTCCATTTGTTTTAATTATTTTTATGTTTTAATATGTTTTTATAATTTATTTTATTTTTAGCTTTATTTAATTTTCGAACTTTATTTTTCAGCTTTAGCAATCTGCGCAGAAACGATCATAACTGGAGTTCCAGGAGTCCGATTGAGGCGTTCTAATTATCGCTGGAAAGCTAAGAGAGAGAGAGCTACGACTTTCATGTTGGAGTCGAAGTCAGATTCGGAGCCTATAATTCCCAAATTTGCGTTTGAACCTGCAACACTATTTTATTTTCAGTTTCTGGATCGTTTCTAGTGGGCCCGGTTTTGTAATTCAACCCAATTGGGTCATAAACGTTTTTTTGGCTGATTCCTAATAGGTCTAGCTGCCGCGGTATTGTTTATCCCCATACACTATTCACGAAATAATTTTGAGAGTTTGTGCGCTTGAATGGAGAACTAAACATTCAGAGTCGATCTACTGTAATCGAATTCCAATGCTGAGGTTTTTATTTTATCAATTCAATTTCGTTTCCCTTTCAATTATATTCTATGAATTTGCATTTGCTTAATATGTAAATTCGTGGAATATTTTGATTAATTTCGTATGGTTGTATTCCTAATTGTTGATTGTTGTTTACGTCGCTTCGTTGTTAAATTGCATTTGTATATCGTGTTTGCTTAATTCACGATTATATTAATCTGTTTGCTTAATTCGGAATGGGAATCCAATCTGTTTTTTTTTCTATCGCGCTTGTCAATTGGTATTGAATTCGAATAGGTATCTAAACCGCTTAAGGAATTGGTAAGGTAAAAACCAGTGATTAGCAGGAACTTGAAAATAGTAGATTGGCTTATTTCAATAATCACTTAATTCATAATCACTTATTTTGTTTAATCGAAACTAAAGCCATAAACCCACAATTTTATTTATATTAGTTAATAACAAAATAAGAATCCTTGTGATACGACTCGAGTCATTGTCGCTATATTACGTTTTCAAAATACTTGTTTTTGATCCGCGCGCGACAGCGGATCAAATTGGCGCTGTTGTTGGGGATTCTTGTTGTTATTAACTGATAATAGAGTCATAGGTTTAGTGTTCTCGCGTTTAGGCCGTATTCTCCTCACGGTTTTGACTAATCCGCGTTTAGAGTCGAAAAATCCGGTTTTGGGAAAAAATTGTGTCCGCTTGTAAAACTTTTTGACCCCAAATCTCCAAATTCCTCTTTTTTCTATTTTAATTATTTTTTTTACTGTTTTTGCTGTTTCATAAAAATCCAAAAAAAATTCCTTAATTCTTATTTCGTCTAATTAGATGAAATTCTGTGTTTTTATAATTTTATGATTTTAATTTAATCGTTTTCCTTCTTTCTATTTGTTTTTGTCTGCTTTGGACATGGTTGGTATTTCTCTGTTTGTTGAAACCATGGTTGAACAAAGAACTTTGACGCAGTTGGCTGTCCCTAATTTGAACTATAATGATTTATGTATTGACTATCCTGCGGCTGATGCACCTTTTGAATTGGAATATGATTTAACACCTTTTAAATCGAACCGCTGAAGTCCGAACCCCGAAAGCGCAACTAACGGAACAGTAGAGAGAGAGCTTAAGGACCTTAACAAAAATATAGCAAATTAATAATATATATTTTTAACTCAATAATTCTCAATATCCATACAATGTCCAAACTGGGGATTAGAATGCACAATGAACCAACCTCACTATATACCGCCAACCGCCACTAAATCCAACAATGATTTGCATGGTCGATGAAATCATAAGTGCACCCTGTGTTGCACGCATAATTCCTAAAAATCTCTAAACATTGATCAGAAAATTAGTTAGTTTAATAAGTAAAAAGACAAGTTAATGAAAAATAGAAGGGGCTTTGTCATGAACCAACCTCGGTGGGATCCACAATCCCGCTATATCTACCCGATAAGAGAATTGGAAGGGTGGTCGGCACATATATGTGTGAAGCGCCAATGACCACGGGTAGACGGGTCCCAAAGAAACTTTGTGCCAGGGTGTTTGTTCCAGTCACAAACAACAGACTCTGTATTACCATAGCCTTTTCTCTCTATTTAAAGAAAGTCTAAGTTAAAAAGATTGTTAGAATTAAAAATTCAAAAACAACATCATCAAAAATCAATTTTCTTCTTATATTCAACTTAAACATTAAAGACTTACATCTCCTCCTCCCATCTGAGGAACTAATATGGATGGTACAAGAGCCGTCTGACCCTACATGACTATATAGTGTTGAAAACCCAGTACTATAGCCTCACCTAGAGTGTCAAAAAATATTAACATTAGCATTCACACTAGAATATTATTCTGTCCCATGTGCTGTCTGTCATCACTCTTTGAACAAAAAAAAACATCAAACTTGAAAGTTATTTTTCTTTCTCTAGAGAATCGAATGTTTAGAAGAAGTTGTACTATTGTGATCTAGTAGTTTAGGATCCACTCCTATTTTAGGAAGAATTATTTGCTGTCAAAACTATGAAGTTTTATTTTCCATCCTAAATCACGACATGCGCGCACGCGCACACAGAGAGAGAGAGATTTCATATCACAAGGTTTATACTAGTACTGACACCTGTCAGTTATAGATGTAGTTTGCACCGGCTATAGCAAGTCACCTTGTTACTTTCTGCCTCCTCTAAGGAATAGCTTAATTGTAGGAAAAATGGAATTTCCACGACGATGGCAAACACCTCTGATATTATTTGAGAATAAAAATTCTTATTATACCCCCAAAATGCATTTTTGTTAGAATCATTAGCCGAAATGATGAGATGATTCTGTTGATACATTCGAGTAATTAACCGTTTTACAATTAGTAAACTATATTTATTGTCATAACCTACATTTTCGACAAAAATGGATCTATTCAAATGATGACTATAAGCAAGTCCATAAATATACTCCCTACAAAGAAGTGGGTATAGGAAGTTCTGTTGGCGAGGTCTAGCTCGTTCTAAATATACCATATATTCCTTCATTTTAGAAATTTTATTTGGTCAAACGATCATAGATTCATTGGATAATCAAATGATACATAGTGCGATACAGTCAAAACAAGGTATTCTATATCTATATTCGAATTGAAATAAAAAACAAATATGAATAGATACCTAGAAAACGAGTGAAAACCCATTAATGGACTATCTCCCCTCGCTTGTTCCTTCTAATTTTTAGAGTACAACAAGCTAGTTAGAAATCCTTTATTTTTTGGACCAATCGCTCTTTTGATTTTGGAAAAAAAATATCTTTATCAATATACTCTTTCTTCTACACATTTCTTGCCACCCCATAACGTAATGGGGAATAGTTAATAATTAGGACTCATAACAAAAATCCTAAATCCATTTGTGGGAAAAACTTTTACCACAGCAAGCACTAATCCATTTTTAACGTATAATTAGATGTGGTAATCATTCAAATCAAAAATGAAAGCTCGTTGCTTTTTGTTTCCCTATAATTAGAGCAGCTAAGCTTTATCCCTTTATTAATTAAACCCAACGAAATTCATTTGTTCCGAGCCAACAATTCAAAGAAAAATATTGGTCGGATCCAATATGAATGAAAAAATTTTAGAATTCACCGTTGATACGACATGCTGTTTTTTCCATTCATTCCTTTATGGATCAGTCGCGGTCTTACAAACCCTACCGCTGGTATGGATGAACCAATTAGTTCATAGAAATGTGTAAAAACTGGAGTCGCACTTAAAACCGAGTACTCTACCATCTCTATAAGTAACAAGGTGTTATCTCTTCATAACTAACTTTAGAGTGTAACATAATTAAGTTACAAGATAAAAAACATAAAACCTAACTCTCTCTACACTAGTTTCTAACAATCCTCTATCATAAAACTATAACATCATTCTTACCAAAGTGCCTCGACAATGACTTCCGTGTGATCAGGTCTACAAGAATGTGATTTCTTGTAGGCTCCAACGATCGTCAAAAAATAGGCAAATGCCCACACGACCAGTGTTGAGGATATGACCGCAAAACGATCTAGGACTAAAATACGCCGATCATCTCGCCACACATGAGGAAGATACTGCTCAAAGAAACAACTATGCTTTAGAATATAAATTTGTAATATAACATAAATAAAGGAAAGGAAACAAAAAATCACCTGTGTAAACATCAACAAAAGTATAAGCTCAGGTAGTCCAATCTCTACAGATCCTGCAAGCTGAGATTTAAAAGTAATAATTAAAAAAATTGAATCCTAGAAATTATAATTTGCTAATGTATGAAAAAACATAGTGATCTTGTTGTAAAAATAAAACCATACCATGGGAAAACCGAACCGCTGAAGTCGAAACCCCGAAAGCGCAACTAACAGAACAGTAGAGAGAGCTTAAGGACCTTAACAAAAATATAGCAAATTAAGAATATATATTTTTAACTAAATAATTCTCAATATCCATACAATGTCTAAACTGGGGATTAGAATGCACAATGAACCAACCTCACTATATACCGCCAACCGCCACTAAATCCAACAATGATTTGCATGGTCGATGAAATCATAAGTGCACCCTGTGTTGCACGCATAATTCCTAAAAATCTCTACACATTGATCAGAAAATTAGTTAGTTTAATAAGTAAAAAGACAAATTAATGAAAAATAGAAGAGGCTTTGTCATGAACCAACCTCGGTGGGAACCACAATCCCGCTATATCTACCCGATAAGAGAATTGGAAGGGTGGTCGGCACATATATGTGTGAAGCGCCAATGACCACGGGTAGACGGGTCCCAAAGAAACTCTACGCCAGGGTGTTTGTTCCAGTCACAAACAAAAGACTCTGTATTACCATAGCCTTTTCTCTCTATTTAAAGAAAGTTTAAGTTAAAAAGATTGTTAGAATGAAAAATTCAAAAACAACATCATCACAAATCAATTTTCTTCTTATATTCAACTTAAACATTAAAGACTTACATCTCCTCCTCCCATCTGAGGAACAAATATGGATGGTATAAGAGCCGTCTGACCCAACATGACTATATAGTGCTGAAAACCAAGTACTATAGCCTCACCTAGAGTTTCAAAAAATATTAACATTAGCATTCACACTAGAATATTATTCTTTCCCATGTGCTGTCTGTCATCACTCTTTGAACAAAAAAAAAACATCAAACTTGAAAGTTATTTTTCTTTCTCTAGAGAATCGAATGTTTAGAAGAAGTTTTACTATTGTGATCTAGTAGTTTAGGATCCACTCCTATTTTAGAAGAATTATTTGCTGTCAAAACTATGAAGTTTTATTTTCCATCCTAGATCAAGACATGCGCGCACGCGCACACACTGAGAGAGAGAGAGATTTCATATCACAAGGTTTTTACTAGTACTGACACCTGTTAGTTATAGATGTAGTTTGCACCTGCTATAGCAAGTCTCCTTGTTACTTTCTGCCTACTCTAAGGTATAGCTTAATTGTAGGAAAAATGGAATTTCCACGACGATGGCAAACCCCTCTGATATTATTTGAGAATAAAAATTCTTATTATACCCCCAAAATGCATTTTTGTTAGAATCATTAGCCGAAATGATGAAATGATTCTGTTGATACATTCGAGTAATTAACTGTTTTACAATTAGTAAACTATATTTATTGTCATAACCTACATTTTCGACAAAAATGGATCTATTCAAATGATGACTATAAGAAAGTCCATAAATATACTCCCTAAAAAGAAGTGGGTATAGGAAGTCCTGTTGGCGAGATCTAGCTCGTTCTAAATATACTTGATATTCCTTCATTTTAGAAATCTTATTTGGTCAAACGATCAGAGATTCATTCGATAATCAAATGATACATAGTGCAATACAGTCAAAACAAGGTATTCTATATCTATATTCGATTTGAAATAAAAAACAAATATGAATAGATACCTAGAAAACGAGTGAAAACCCATTAATGGACTATCTCCCCTCGCTTGTTCCTTCTAATTTTTAGAGTACAACAAGCTAGTTAGAAATCCTTTATTTTTTGGACCAATCGCTCTTTTGATTTTGGAAAAAAATATCTTTATCAATATACTCTTTCTTCTACACATTTCTTGCCACCCCATAACATAATGGGGAATAGCTAATAATTAGGACTCATAACAAAAATCCTAAATCCATTTGTGGGAAAAACTTTTTCCACATCAAGCACTAATCCTTTTAAACGTATAATTAGATGTGGTAATCATTCAAATCAAAAATGAAAGCTCGTTGCTTTTTGTTTCCCTATAATTGGAGCAGCTAAGCTCTATCCCTTTATTAATTAATCCCAACGAAATTCATTTATTCCGAGCCAACAATTCAAAGAAAAATATTGGTCGGATCCAATATGAATGAAAAAATTTTAGAATTCACCGTTGATACGACATGCTGTTTTTTCCATTCATTCCTTTCTAGATCAGTCGCGGTCTTACAAACCCTACCGCTGGTATGGATGAACCAATTAGTTCATAGAAATGTGTAAAAACTGTAGTCGCACTTAAAAGTCGAGTACTCTACCATCTCTATAAGTAACAAGGTGTTATCTCTTCATAACTAACTTTAGAGTGTAACATAATTAAGTTACAAGATAAAAAACATAAAACCTAACTCTCTCTACACTAGTTTCTAACAATCCTCTATCATAAAACTATAACATCATTCTTACCAAAGTGCCTCGACAATGACTCCCGTGTGATCAGGTCTACAAGAATGTGATTTCTTGTAGGCTCCAACGATCGTCAAAAAATAGGCAAATGCCCACACGACCAGTGTTGAGGATATGACCGCAAAACGATCTAGGACTAAAATACGCCGATCATCTCGCCACACATGAGGAAGATACTGCTCAAAGAAATAACTATGCTTTAGAATATAAATTTGTAATATGACATAAATAAAGGAAAGGAAACAAAAAATTACCTGTGTAAACATCAACAAGAGTATAAGCTCAGGTAGTCCAATCTCTACAGATCCTGCAAGCTGAGATTTAAAAGTAATAATTAAAAAAATTGAATCCTAGAAATTATAATTTGCTAATGTATGAAAAAACATAGTGATCTTGTTGTAAAAATAAAACCATACCATGGGAAAACCGAACCGCTGAAGTCGAAACCCCGAAAGCACAACTAACAGAACAGTAGAGAGAGAGCTTAAAGACCTTAACAAAAATATAGCAAATTAAGAATATATATTTTTAACTAAATAATTCTAAATATCCATACAATGTCTAACTGGGGATTAGAATGCACAATGAACCAACCTCACTATATACCGCCAACCGCCACTAAATCCAACAATGATTTGTATGGTCGATGAAATCATAAGTGCACCCTGTGTTGCACGCATAATTTCTAAAAATCTCTACACATTGATCAGAAAATTAGTTAGTTTAATAAGTAAAAAGACAAATTAATGAAAAATAGAAGAGGCTTTGTCATGAACCAACCTCGGTGGGATCCACAATCCCGCTATATCTACCCGATAAGAGAATTGGAAGGGTGGTCGGCACATATATGTGTGAAGCGCCAATGACCACGGGTAGACGGGTCCCAAAGAAACTCTACGCCAGGGTGTTTGTTCCAGTCACAAACAAAAGACTCTGTATTACCATAGCCTTTTCTCTCTATTTAAAGAAAGTTTAAGTTAAAAAGATTGTTAGAATGAAAAATTCAAAAACAACATCATCACAAATCAATTTTCTTCTTATATTCAACTTAAACATTAAAGACTTACATCTCCTCCTCCCATCTGAGGAACAAATATGGATGGTATAAGAGCCGTCTGACCCAACATGACTATATAGTGCTGAAAACCCAATACAATAGCCTCACCTAGAGTTTCAAAAAATATTAACATTAGCATTCACACTAGAATATCATTCTTTCCCATGTGCTGTCTGTCATCACTCTTTGAACAAAAAAAAACATCAAACTTGAAAGTTATTTTTCTTTCTCTAGAGAATCGAATGTTTAGAAGAAGTTTTACTATTGTGATCTAGTAGTTTAGGATCCACTCCTATTTTAGGGAGAATTATTTGCTGTCAAAACTATGAAGTTTTATTTTCCATCCTAGATCAAGACATGCGCGCACGCGCACACACTGAGAGAGAGATTTCATATCACAAGGTTTTTACTAGTACTGACACCTGTTAGTTATAGATGTAGTTTGCACCTGCTATAGCAAGTCTCCTTGTTACTTTCTGCCTACTCTAAGGAATAGCTTAATTGTAGGAAAAATGGAATTTCCACGACGATGGCAAACCCCTCTGATATTATTTGAGAATAAAAATTCTTATTATACCCCCAAAATGCATTTTTGTTAGAATCATTAGCCGAAATGATGAAATGATTCTGTTGATACATTCGAGTAATTAACTGTTTTACAATTAGTAAACTATATTTATTGTCATAACCTACATTTTCGACAAAAATGGATCTATTCAAATGATGACTATAAGAAAGTCCATAAATATACTCCCTAAAAAGAAGTGGGTATAGGAAGTCCTGTTGGCGAGATCTAGCTCGTTCTAAATATACTTGATATTCCTTCATTTTAGAAATCTTATTTGGTCAAACGATCAGAGATTCATTCGATAATCAAATGATACATAGTGCGATACAGTCAAAACAAGGTATTCTATATCTATATTCGAATTGAAATAAAAAACAAATATGAATAGATACCTAGAAAACGAGTGAAAACCCATTAATGGACTATCTCCCCTCGCTTGTTCCTTCTAATTTTTAGAGTACAACAAGCTAGTTAGAAATCCTTTATTTTTTGGACCAATCGCTCTTTTGATTTTGGAAAAAAATATCTTTATCAATATACTCTTTCTTCTACACATTTCTTGCCACCCCATAACATAATGGGGAATAGCTAATAATTAGGACTCATAACAAAAATCCTAAATCCATTTGTGGGAAAAACTTTTTCCACATCAAGCACTAATCCTTTTAAACGTATAATTAGATGTGGTAATCATTCAAATCAAAAATGAAAGCTCGTTGCTTTTTGTTTCCCTATAATTGGAGCAGCTAAGCTCTATCCCTTTATTAATTAATCCCAACGAAATTCATTTATTCCGAGCCAACAATTCAAAGAAAAATATTGGTCGGATCCAATATGAATGAAAAAATTTTAGAATTCACCGTTAATACGACATGCTGTTTTTTCCATTCATTCCTTTCTGGATCAGTCGCGGTCTTACAAACCCTACCGCTGGTATGGATGAACCAATTAGTTCATAGAAATGTGTAAAAACTGTAGTCGCACTTAAAAGTCGAGTACTCTACCATCTCTATAAGTAACAAGGTGTTATCTCTTCATAACTAACTTTAGAGTGTAACATAATTAAGTTACAAGATAAAAAACATAAAACCTAACTCTCTCTACACTAGTTTCTAACAATCCTCTATCATAAAACTATAACATCATTCTTACCAAAGTGCCTCGACAATGACTCCCGTGTGATCAGGTCTACAAGAATGTGATTTCTTGTAGGCTCCAACGATCGTCAAAAAATAGGCAAATGCCCACACGACCAGTGTTGAGGATATGACCGCAAAACGATCTAGGACTAAAATACGCCGATCATCTCGCCACACATGAGGAAGATACTGCTCAAAGAAATAAATATGCTTTAGAATATAAATTTGTAATATGACATAAATAAAGGAAAGGAAACAAAAAATTACCTGTGTAAACATCAACAAGAGTATAAGCTCAGGTAGTCCAATCTCTACAGATCCTGCAAGCTGAGATTTAAAAGTAATAATTAAAAAAATTGAATCCTAGAAATTATAATTTGCTACTGTATGAAAAAACATAGTGATCTTGTTGTAAAAATAAAACCATACCATGGGAAAACTGAACCGCTGAAGTCGAAACCCCGAAAGCACAACTAACAGAACAGTAGAGAGAGAGCTTAAAGACCTTAACAAAAATATAGCAAATTAAGAATATATATTTTTAACTAAATAATTCTAAATATCCATACAATGTCTAACTGGGGATTAGAATGCACAATGAACCAACCTCACTATATACCGCCAACCGCCACTAAATCCAACAATGATTTGTATGGTCGATGAAATCATAAGTGCACCCTGTGTTGCACGCATAATTTCTAAAAATCTCTACACATTGATCAGAAAATTAGTTAGTTTAATAAGTAAAAAGACAAATTAATGAAAAATAGAAGAGGCTTTGTCATGAACCAACCTCGGTGGGATCCACAATCCCGCTATATCTACCCGATAAGAGAATTGGAAGGGTGGTCGGCACATATATGTGTGAAGCGCCAATGACCACGGGTAGACGGGTCCCAAAGAAACTCTACGCCAGGGTGTTTGTTCCAGTCACAAACAAAAGACTCTGTATTACCATAGCCTTTTCTCTCTATTTAAAGAAAGTTTAAGTTAAAAAGATTGTTAGAATGAAAAATTCAAAAACAACATCATCACAAATCAATTTTCTTCTTATATTCAACTTAAACATTAAAGACTTACATCTCCTCCTCCCATCTGAGGAACAAATATGGATGGTATAAGAGCCGTCTGACCCAACATGACTATATAGTGCTGAAAACCCAATACAATAGCCTCACCTAGAGTTTCAAAAAATATTAACATTAGCATTCACACTAGAATATCATTCTTTCCCATGTGCTGTCTGTCATCACTCTTTGAACAAAAAAAAACATCAAACTTGAAAGTTATTTTTCTTTCTCTAGAGAATCGAATGTTTAGAAGAAGTTTTACTATTGTGATCTAGTAGTTTAGGATCCACTCCTATTTTAGGGAGAATTATTTGCTGTCAAAACTATGAAGTTTTATTTTCCATCCTAGATCAAGACATGCGCGCACGCGCACACACTGAGAGAGAGATTTCATATCACAAGGTTTTTACTAGTACTGACACCTGTCAGTTATAGATGTAGTTTGCACCTGCTATAGCAAGTCACCTTGTTACTTTCCGCCTCCTCTAAGGAATAGCTTAATTGTAGGAAAAATGTAATTTCCACGACGATGGCAAACCCCTCTGATATTATTTGAGAATAAAAATTCTTATTATACCCCCAAAATGCATTTTTGTTAGAATCATTAGCCGAAATGATGAAATGATTCTGTTGATACATTCGAGTAATTAACTGTTTTACAATTAGTAAACTATATTTATTGTCATAACCTACATTTTCGACAAAAATGGATCTATTCAAATGTGACTATAAGAAAGTCCATAAATATACTCCCTAAAAAGAAGTGGGTATAGGAAGTCCTGTTGGCGAGATCTAGCTCGTTCTAAATATACTTGATATTCCTTCATTTTAGAAATCTTATTTGGTCAAACGATCAGAGATTCATTCGATAATCAAATGATACATAGTGCGATACAGTCAAAACTAGGTATTCTATATCTATATTCGAATTGAAATAAAAAACAAATATGAATAGATACCTAGAAAACGAGTGAAAACCCATTAATGGACTATCTCCCCTCGCTTGTTCCTTCTAATTTTTAGAGTACAACAAGCTAGTTAGAAATCCTTTATTTTTTGGACCAATCGCTCTTTTGATTTTGGAAAAAAATATCTTTATCAATATACTCTTTCTTCTACACATTTCTTGCCACCCCATAACATAATGGGGAATAGCTAATAATTAGGACTCATAACAAAAATCCTAAATCCATTTGTGGGAAAAACTTTTTCCACAGCAAGCACTAATCCTTTTTTAACGTATAATTAGATGTGGTAATCATTCAAATCAAAAATGAAAGCTCGTTGCTTTTTGTTTCCCTATAATTGGAGCAGCTAAGCTCTATCCCTTTATAAATTAAACCCAACGAAATTCATTTGTTCCGAGCCAACAATTCAAAGAAAAATATTGGTCGGATCCAATATGAATGAAAAAATTTTAGAATTCACCGTTGATACGACATGCTGTTTTTTCCATTCATTCCTTTATGGATCAGTCGCGGTCTTACAAACCCTACCGCTGGTATGGATGAACCAATTAGTTCATAGAAATGTGTAAAAACTGGAGTCGCACTTAAAAGCCGAGTACTCTACCATCTCTATAAGTAACAAGGTGTTATCTCTTCATAAATAACTTTAGAGTGTAACATAATTAAGTTACAAGATAAAAAACATAAAACCTAACTCTCTCTACACTAGTTTCTAACAATCCTCTATCATAAAACTATAACATCATTCTTAACAAAGTTCCCCGGCAATGACTCCCGTGTGATCAGGTCTACAAGAATGTGATTTCTTGTAGGCTCCAACGATCGTCAAAAATAGGCAAATGCCCATACGACCAGTGTTGAGGATATGACCGCAAAACGATCTAGGACTAAAATACGCCGGTCATCTCGCCTCACATGAGGAAGGTACTGCTCAAAGAAACAACTATGCTTTAGAATATAAATTTGGAATATGACATAAATAAAGGAAAGGAAACAAAAAATCACCTGTGTAAACATCAACAAAAGTATAAGCTCAGGTAGTCCAATCTCTACAGATCCTGGAAGCTGAGATTTAAAAGTAATAATTAAAAAAATTTGTTAGACGATAGGACTGGTCTAGAGGGGGGTGAATAGACCACCATTTTCGACTTAAGAAAATTTTAGCTAGTTGAAGTGTGACTTCCCTGAATCACTTAATCGTCTAAGTTGATTATGTTATCGGGGACCGGATATGTGCAATAAACCAGATGGATGAGAATAACAAGTAAAGAATTACGTTTTAACGAATATCTCGATTGTCTCAGTTACACACTATATGGTATATTACTCACAATGAACGTTTTCACTAAAATATGAACAAAAACTTGATTGATTAATTTTATCGAACACTTGGTGATCGTTATTTTACCTAACCTTAGTTTTTGTTCAATAATGGAAATAAACGAAAACAAGTGAAAATGCGATAAAGTAAAAGCAATAAGGAACACGATATTTGTTAAGGCAGTTCCTCTATCATCCTCGCAGGAGTACGTCTGCCCCTAATTTCAAATGAAATTAGGAAAGTTTTATTTAATTGCAAAATGTTTAACAAGGAAAGAAAGTACCAATCACCAACTACAATAATGCAGTAAAATTGAAACACAATTCGATCCTCCCCTTGATTCAAGTTGAATCAAGTCAGTGTCTAAAACCTTCACGATTAAGACCCCGATCGTTCCTTTCTCAATCCTCCGGTTGTAGAAATTTTGTTAAGTAGATCTTCAATCTCTCAAACCCTTATGCACGGCTGAATTGATTACTAAAGCGAATCGATCGTCAAAAACCTTCACACAAAATCTTTGATGAGGAAGGAAAAACCCTAAGGTTTTATACAAGAAACACCCTCAACACTCTTCACGCGAACAAGATGAATGTCTACCGTCGAATCTCGAATAAGACAAACTCTACCGTCGAACCTTATCAACACACGTTCCTTACTTCGATCGAGAAAGATGATTATGTGTGATTCTCGATCAATAAGCGAAAGGTTGAAGATGAGAAGAAGCTGAGTATATCTTTCACGTTTCTTGTTATTTTGCTATAGAATGATCACTTGAGTATTTATACCACACTTAATGCATAACCAATTTGAACACAGCAGAAAAACCAATTTGAGAAGCGACAGGTCGACCTGCTCTCTGCATAGGTCGACCTATTGAGTTTGTTGCACCTGAAAGGAAAGAATCTGTGACACTTGCGTCGACCTGAAGGGTCGGCGTGCGCATTCCCGAGATTTCCCTAAAGTCCTGTGCGTCGACCTACTCAATCCATGCGTTGACGCATTTCCTTTCTCATCTGAGGTTTCAAAGCTGGATGCGTCGACCTGAAGGGTCAGCGTGCGCATACCCGAGAAAAGTTCAAAGTTCCATGCGACGACCTATACATGTAATGCGTCGACGCATTCACTCCTTACTTGGAATCTTTCTGAATCAGGTTGCAATGAGTCGACCTACTACATACATGAGTTGACCTATTGATGTCTTGTGGTCAAAGATACTTATCTTAGTTGCATTTGCTCGGTTTCTTATATTCCATTTGGGTTGTAGTTTATTCACAATGTTTTGACGGCACGAAAACTACACCTTGCCCTCACATACTCCCCCTTTTTGATGATGGCAAAAATTGTGAATCTTTGTATCGAGGCATTGCTTAACTGAGGTTCTTGCTCCCCCTTTCTGTATGCTCCCCCTATCTTGGTGCATGTGTTTTCCATTTCTTCCATTGCTTGCTGATTCACTCAGTATTCTCCCCCTTTGACAACAACAAAAAGAGACAGATGGTATTATACATATATGGTGGAATAACATAGTTCAGTTGTGATCATTTCTAAGCCCTTTTGCAATCATAATCATAAAGCATTTATTCACATAAAAAAATGCTGAATGATAAACTAAACGGCAAAATAACATAAATAGCTAAACAAGAATAAACACATAGCGCAATTCAAATCCTTACACAAACACAAAGTACGGTAGAATTATGTCTAGCGGAAGATAAAAATTAATTCACAAAATACACATATTTCAACTTTACCATAGTGATACATTACCATGAAGTAAGTTTTAAGGTTGAAACAATATTACCTTTACACACGGGAGATGAGAAACAAGCCCTCACATATCTTTTGATGAACACTTCAAACATTGTGAGAGCATAGATAATGATGATAAATAAAGTATATGCAACTACTCATAGTTGCAACCTATCCGATATATCAAGGACGCCGAGTTCCCTACGGATGTGAAAGAAGGGCTCGGTAGCTAGTGGTTTTGTAAAGATGTCTGCAAGTTGATTTTTGCTATCAACATGCTCAAACACTACATCACCCTTCTCAACATGATCCCTAAGGAAATGATGGCGTATTTCTATGTGTTTGGTGCGAGAGTGCAAGACCGGATTTTTGGTTAGATTGATAGAACTTGTGTTATCGCAAAAGATAGGAATATGATTAAGCTTGACATTGAAGTCAAGTAATTGTTGCTTGAGCCAAAGAATTTGAGCACAACAATTACCAGCCGCCACATATTCCGCCTCGGCGGTTGACAAAGCAACAAACACTTGTTTCTTGCTATGCCAACTAACCAAGGAATTTGAAAAGAAGTGACATGTTCCACTTGTGCTTTTCCTATCCAGTTTGCACCCGGCAAAGTCGGAATCGGAATATCCAACCAAAGAGCAATCACTACCTTTGGAGAACCATAAGCCATGCTTAGTTGTACCTACAAGATACCTAAGTATGCGCTTAACTGCTTTTAAGTGAGACTCCTTGGGACATGATTGATATCTTGCACACATGCATACACTAAACATAATATCGGGACAGGAAGCGGTAAGGTAAAGTAGGGAACCGATCATACCTCTATACCTTTTTACATCAACCAGCTTACCATGTTCATCCCGATCAAGATTTACTGCAGTAGGCATAGGAGTGTCAATGGCTTTGGACTTTGCCATATCAAACTGTTTGATGAGTTCTTGACAATACTTGGTTTGACTCACAAATGTTCCTTCTTTTAGTTGTTTTATTTGAAGTCCAAGGAAGTAGTTTAGTTCACCCATCATGCTCATTTCAAATTCTCCCTGCATAAGCTTAGAAAACTCCTTTACAAGAGTCATGTTAGTAGAACCAAAGATAATATCATCCACGTTCACTTGAACTAATACTGGATGCTTTTCATGTCTCTTAATGAATAGGGTAGTATCAACTTTCCCTCTTGAGAAACCTTGATTAGTTAGAAAGTTACTAAGCCGCCCGTACCAAGCTCTAGGAGCTTGTTTTAAACCATACAAGGCACGCTTAAGTTTGTAAACATAACCAGGATAATCAACGTTTTCAAATCCGAGAGGTTGAGATACATAAACCTCTTCATTAATAAACCCATTTAGAAAAGCACTTTTAACATCCATTTGATAAAGCTTAAAGTTTTGTGAACATGCAAATGCAATTAACAAGCGAATTGCCTCAAGTCGGGCGACTGGAG
The DNA here is from genome assembly GCF_029867415.1 of Vicia villosa. Lineage (NCBI taxonomy): Eukaryota > Viridiplantae > Streptophyta > Magnoliopsida > Fabales > Fabaceae > Vicia > Vicia villosa. The sequence goes on along the minus strand of NW_026705844.1, from coordinate 43,361 downwards.
AATATGTCTCCTCATAGTCTATCCCTTCCTCTTGGCTATACCCTTGAGCAACTAGACGGGCCTTGTTGCGAGCGATGATACTGTTTTCGTCTAGTTTGTTCCTAAACACCCATTTAGTGCCAATTACTCGATGTTCTCGCGGAGTAGGGACAAGGTCCCAAACCTCATTTCTCTTAAATTGGTTTAGCTCTTCTTGCATAGCTAAATACCAATGCTCATCGACTAATGCATCTTTTGAGTTTTTAGGTTCAATTTGAGAGACGAAAGAATAATAAAAACAAAAGTTACTTATCCTTGACCGTGTTGTCACCCCTTTTGATATGTCTCATAGAATGTTCTCCATAGGTTGGTCCTTAGAAGATTTCCATACAGGAGGAAGATCATTCGTCTCGCTTGGTTGATCTTCTTCTTTCTCTTTAGGTGTTTGATCCACTTCCTCTTCTTTATTCTCGGGTAAGAGGGATTCTTTATCTTTCTCAAGCTTAGTATCCGGATCATTAAGTAAACTCTCAGTTGAGACACCTGCACCATTAAGAACACTACCTTTTCTGAAAACTTTCGGACAAGACTCGTCAAAAGAGACATGTACGGACTCTTCAACAATATGTAACCTTTTGTTGTATACTCTATAGGCTTTACTAGATTGAGCGTATCCTAGAAAGATACCCCCATCCGCTTTTGCATCAAACTTGCCAAGACTTTCTTTTCCATTGTTTAGAACAAAGCATTTATATCCAAAAACATGAAGGTGAGAAATGTTCGGTTTTCTCCCTTTTAAGAGTTCATATGGTGTTTTGTTTAGAATAGGACGTATTAGGATCCTATTCAGAACATAACAAGCTGTATTAATGGCATCGGTCCAAAAATATTTTGGAAGCCCATGTTCATTAATCATATTTCTCCCAAGTTCTTCCAACACCCGATTTTTACGTTCCACAACTCCATTTTGTTGGGGAGTTCATGGTACGGAGAAGTTATGATTAATGCCATGATTGCCACAAAAATCTTCAAAGAGATGGTTTTCAAACTCAGCTCCATGATCACTTCGGATGGATACTATGTTAGTGCTTAATTTATTTTGAATTAACTTGGAAAATTTCTCAAATGCGGAGAAGGTGTCACTTTTATTTGCTAAGAAAATCGTCCAACAATATCTAGAAAAGTCATCAACTATGACATACCCATAAAGGTTTCCGCCTAGACTTTTTATTCTAGATGGTCCAAAGAGGTCCATATGGAGAAGTTCAAGAGGTCTTGTAGTTGAAACAATGTTTTTAGATTTAAAAGAGATCCTCGTTTGCTTCCCCATTTGGCACGCATCACATAAGTGATCTTTGGAAAACTTTATTTTAGGTAGGCCGGACACTAAGTCTTTTGAGACGATTCTATTTAGCAAATCAAAGTTGACGTGAGCCAAACGTCTATGCCAAAGCCATGAGTCTTCACTCATAGTTGCTAGACATTTTGCTTCAATCGAGGATACATCATTTAGATTTAGCATGTATACATTATTTACCCTCAGGCCTTTGAACACATCATCTTTCTTGTCATCATTTCGAATTATGCAACTTTCTGTAGAAAATGATACTCAGTATCCTTTGTCACATAATTGACTGATGCTAATAAGATTGTGTTTAAGGCCCTCAACTAATAGGACGTCAGAGATAGTAGTAGAAGAGGGATTACCTACACTACCTTTACCGAGTATTGCTCCCTTGTTGTTATCACCATAGGTCACAAATCCTTTCTTCTTAGCCACAAAGTCATAGAATAAAGATAAGTCACCCGTCATATGTCTTGAGCATCCGCTATCTAGAAACCATCTTCTTTCAGATGGCTCAAGACATTCCACCTAATAATTTAAACAAGGGAAATAGGTACCCAATTTTCATTGGGTCCTTGTGTGTGAGTGAAACAAAGGTTGCTCTTGGAAGTCCATTTGAAAATGCCTTTGGGAACCAAGAACCTCCTAAAGCGACATTTTTTAATGGTATGTCCCCTTTTGCAACAATATAGACATCTTGAGTTTGAGTAGTCATCACATTTACTAGATTGATCTTTTATCACATAAGTGTATCGTTGATACGGATTTATCATACTATTTTTGAAATGTGATCGATCAATAGCATATGTGATTTTTGGTTGTGAGGCCTTGTCTAATTTGGCTATGATAGTTTTAACTTCTTTTTTCCAAATGTGACAAGTTTCACATCCTCCCCACTTAAACCAAGGACCTTTGTCAACAACGCTTGTGTCTTTGATAATTTTGATCATAGATTCCTTGAGAGTTTCTAATTCCTTTTCGGAATCAGAAACTTTCTTCTCAAGGTATTTAAAAATTCTTTTATTTGAAGCTAAGCGTTGAAATGCTTCCTTAGCTTCATGATGCAAAGTATCAAAGGCATTCTTTAATTCAAAATAAGACATAGCATCAACATTATTATATTTATCATGACTTACAATCTTTTTCTTCTTTTGATGTGCCATGAGACATAGGTTGACGGTTTCCTCTTCATCGCCTGGGCTTTCTTTGCTAGATGAGTCACTATCACTTTCCCAAGCGATGTAGGCTCTTCTTCCTTTTGATTGCTTATTTTGAGGTTTACTTTTGGTCTTATCATTCTTTAGTGAAGGGCAATCCGGTTTGTAATGACCGGGTTTTCCACAGTTGTAACAAGATCCTCTAGGTTTGGTCTTCTTGTACTCATCTTGCTTGTTATACTTTGATTGACGTCTATAGTCAACTAGATTGTTGTCCGAGTGCTTAATTTCATTCTTTCGAAGATACTTGTTGTACCTTCTTACGAATAATCCCATATCTTCATCCGGACTTTCATCTTCATCACTAGATTCACTATCACATGTATCTTTGGTGGATGACTTAGAACTTGAAGCCTTTAAAGCGATAGACTTCTTTTCCGTGTCCTTTGACTTTTGTTTCTTTTCTTTCTTTTCGTGCTTGTTTAGGTTCATGAGGTCTTGCTCATGTTCTTCAAGCTTTCCGAATAGAGCCGTGAGATCCAATGTAGTGAGATCATTGGCTTCTTTGATTGTCGTGACCTTCGGTTGCCATTCCTTACTAAGACATCTCAAAACTTTGTTAGTAGCTACGACATTGGAAGTAATATGTCCCAATGTGTGTAATCGATTTATAATGTGAGAAAATCTCTTTTGCATATCCGCAATGGTTTCACCATGCTTCATATGAAAGAGATCAAACTCTTGCGTTAAGGTATTGATTATAGCTAGCTTAACATCATTAGTTCCTTCATGGGCGACTTGTAGTGCATCCTACATTGCCTTAGCCGATTGGCAATGCGACACACGAAAGTACTCATCTACCCCTAAGGAAGCTATAATCATGTTTCTCGCTTTCCAATCATACCCGTAATTCTTTTCATCTTTTTCATCCCATTGTGACTGAGGTTTAGGTCTTGTGATGCCAACATTGTTGGTTATGGTGATAGCCATAGGACCATTGACGATGACATCCCAAATTTTTCTATCAACGGAGTTGATATGAATGCACATACAATCTTTCCAATAACTATAGTTTTCTCTAGTGAAAACAGGCGCTTTAGTATATGCCCCTTTTTGACCGTTCTCCATTTTCTAAAAAGTTATATCAAGCACTAGAATGAACCGGAGCTCTGATACCACTTGTTAGACGATAGGACTGGTCTAGAGGGGGGTGAATAGACCACCTTTTTCGACTTAAGAAAATTTTAGCTAGTTGAAGTGTGACTTCCCTGAATCACTTAATCGTCTAAGTTGATTATGTTATCGGGGACCGGATATGTGCAATAAACCAGATGGATGAGAATGACAAGTAAAGAATTACGTTTTAACGAATATCTCGATTGTCTCAATTACACACTATATGGTATATTACTCACAATGAACGTTTTCACTAAAATATGAACAAAAACTTGATTGATTAATTTTATCGAACACTTGGTGATCGATATTTTACCTAACCTTAGTTTTTGTTCAATAATGGAAATAAACGAAAACAAGTGAAAATGCGATAAAGTAAACGCAATAAGGAACACGATATTTGTTAAGGCAGTTCCTCTATCGTCCTCGCAGGAGTACGTCTGCCCCTAATTTCAAATGAATCCTAGAAATTATAATTTGCAAATGTATGAAAAAACATAGTGATCTTGTTGTAAAAATAAAACCATACCATGGGAAAACCGAACCGCTGAAGTCGAAACCCCGAAAGCGCAACTAATAGAACAGTAGAGAGAGAGCTTAAGGACCTTAACAAAAATATAGCAAATTAATAATATATATTTTTAACTAAATAATTCTCAATATCCATACAATGTCTAAACTGGGGATTAGAATGCACAATGAACCGACCTCACTATATACCGCCAACCGCCACTAAATCCAACAATGATTTGCATGGTCGATGAAATCATAAGTGCACCCTGTGTTACATGCATAATTCCTAAAAATCTCTACACATTGATCAGAAAATTAGTTAGTTTAATAAGTAAAAAGACAAATTAATGAAAAATAGAAGGGGCTTTGTCATGAACCAACCTCAGTGGGATCCACAATCCCGCTATATCTACCCGATAAGAGAATTGGAAGGGTGGTCGGCACATATATGTGTGAAGCGCCAATGACCACGGGTAGACAGGTCCCAAAGAAACTCTGCGCCAGGGTGTTTGTTCCATTCACAAACAAAAGACTATGTATTACCATAGCCTTTTCTCTCTATTTAAAGAAAGGTTAATTTAAAAAGATTGTTAGAATTAAAATTTCAAAAACAACATCATCACAAATCAATTTTCTTCTTATATTCAACTTAAACATTAAAGACTTACATCTCCTCCTTCCATCTGAGGAACTAATATGGATGGTATAAGAGCCTTCTGACCCAGCATGACTATATAGTGCTGAAAACCCAGAACTATAGCCTCACCTAGAGTGTCAAAAAATATTAACATTAGCAGTCACACTAGAATATTATTCTTTCCCATGTGCTGTCTGTCATCACTCTTTGAACAAAAAAAAACATCAAACATGAAAGTTATTTTTCTTTCTCTAGAGAATCGAATGTCTAGAAGAAATTTTAATATTGTGATGTAGTGGTTTAGGATCCACTCCTATTTTAGAAAGAATTATTTGCTGTCAAAACTATGAAGTTTTATTTTCCGTCCTAGATCACGACATGCGCGTGCGCACACACACACAGAGAGATTTCATATCACAAGGTTTTTACTTGTACAGACACCTGTCAGTTATATATGTAGTTTGCACCTGCTATATCAAGCACCTTGTTACCTCTAAAAGTAACAAGGTGTTATCTCTTCATAACTAACTTTAGAGTGTAACATAATTAAGCTACAAGATAAAAAACATAAAACATAACTCTCTCTACACTAGTTTCTAACAATCCTCTATCATAAAACTATAACATCATTCTTACCAATGTGCCCCGACAATGACTCCCGTGTGATCAGGTCTACAAGAACGTGATTTCTTGTAGGCTCAAACGATCGTCAAAAAATAGGCAAATGCCCACACGACCAGTGTTGAGAATATGACCGCAAAACAAACTAGGACTAAAATACGCCGGTCATCTCGCCTCACATGAGGAAGGTACTGCTCAAAGAAACAACTATGCTTTAGAATATAAATTTGGAATATCACATAAATAAAGGAAAGGAAACAAAAAAATCACCTGTGTAAACATCAACAAAAGTATAAGCTCAGGTAGTCCAATCTCTACAGATCCTGCAAGCTGAGATTTAAAAGTAATAATTAAAAAAATTAAATCCTAGAAATTATAATTTGCAAATGTATGAAAAAACATAGTGATCTTGTTGTAAAAATAAAACCATACCATGGGAAAACCGAGCCGCTGAAGTCGAAACCCCGAAAGCGCAACTAACAGAACAGTAGAGAGAGAGCTTAAGGACCTTAACAAAAATATAGCAAATTAGTAATATATATTTTTAACTAAATAATTCTCAATATCCATACAATGTCTAAACTGGGGATTAGAATGCCTAATGAACGAACCACACTATGTACCGCCAACCGCCACTAAATCCAACAACGATTTTCATGGTCGATATAATCATAAGTGCACCCTGTGTTACACGCACAATTCCTAAAAATCTCTACACATTGATCCGAAAATTAGTTAGTTTAGTAAGTAAAAAGACAAATTAATGAAAAATAGAAGGGGCTTTGTCATGAACCAACCTCGGTGGGATCCACAATCCCGCTATATCTACCCGATAAGAGAATTGGAAGGGTGGTCCACACATATATGTGTGAAGCGCCAATGACCACGGGTAGACGGGTCCCAATGAAACTCTGTGCCAGGGTGTTGTTCCAGTCACAAACAATAGACTATGTATTACCATAGCCTTTTCTCTCTATTTAAAGAAAGGATATGTTAAAAAGATTCTTAGAATTAAAAATTCAAAAACAACATCATCACAAATCAATTTTCTTCTTATATTCAACTTAAACATTAAAGACTTACATCTCCTCCTCCCATCTGAGGAACTAATATGGATGGTATAAGAGCCTTCTGACCCAACATGACTATATAGTGCTGAAAACCCAGAACTATAGCCTCACCTAGAGTGTCAAAAAATATTAACATTAGCAGTCATACTAGGATATTATTCTTTCCCATGTGCTGTCTGTCATCACTCTTTGAACAAAAAAAAACATCAAACATGAAAGTTATTTTTCTTTCTCTAGAGAATCGAATGTCTAGAAGAAATTTTAATATTGTGATGTAGTGGTTTAGGATCCACTCCTATTTTAGAAAGAATTATTTGCTGTCAAAACTATGAAGTTTTATTTTCCGTCCTAGATCACGACATGCGCGTGCGCACACACACAGAGAGAGATTTCATATCACAAGGTTTTTACTTGTACTGACACCTGTCAGATATATATGTAGTTTGCACCTGCTATAGCAAGCACCTTGTTACCTCTATAAGTAACAAGGTGTTATCTCTTCATAACTAACTTTAGACTGTAACATAATTAAGCTACAAGATAAAAAACATAAAACCTAACTCTCTCTACACTAGTTTCTAACAATCCTCTATCATAAAACTATAACATCATTCTTACCAAAGTGCCCCGACAATGACTCCCATGTGATCAGGTCTACAAGAACGTGATTTCTTGTAGGCTCCAACGATCGTCAAAAAATAGGCAAATGCCCACACGACCAGTGTTGAGAATATGACCGCAAAACAATCTAGGACTAAAATACGCCGGTCATCTCGCCTCACACGAGGAAGGTACTGCTCAAAGAAACAACTATGCTTTAGAATATAAATTTGGAATATCACATAAGTAAAGGAAAGGAAACAAAAAAATCACCTGTGTAAACATCAACAAAAGTATAAGCTTAGGTAGTCCAATCTCTACAGATCCTGCAAGCTGAGATTTAAAAGTAATAATTAAAAAAATAGAATCCTAGAAATTATAATTTGCAAATGTATGAAAAAACATAGTGATCTTGTTGTAAAAATAAAACCATACCATGGGAAAACCGAACCGCTGAAGTCGAAACCCCGAAAGCGCAACTAATAGAACAGTAGAGAGAGAGCTTAAGGACCTTAACAAAAATATAGCAAATTAATAATATATATTTTTAACTAAATAATTCTCAATATCCATACAATGTCTAAACTGGGGATTAGAATGCACAATGAACAAACCTCACTATATACCGCCAACCGCCACTAAATCCAACAATGATTTGCATGGTCGATGAAATCATAAGTGCACCCTGTGTTACATGCATAATTCCTAAAAATCTCTACACATTGATCAGAAAATTAGTTAGTTTAATAAGTAAAAAGACAAATTAATGAAAAATAGAAGGGGCTTTGTCATGAACCAACCTCAGTGGGATCCACAATCCCGCTATATCTACCCGATAAGAGAATTGGAAGGGTGGTCGGCACATATATGTGTGAAGCGCCAATGACCACGTGTAGACAGATCCCAAAGAAACTCTGCGCCAGGGTGTTTGTTCCATTCACAAACAAAAGACTATGTATTACCATTGCCTTTTCTCTCTATTTAAAGAAAGGTTAAGTTAAAAAGATTCTTAGAATTAAAATTTCAAAAACAACATCATCACAAATCAATTTTCTTCTTATATTCAACTTAAACATTAAAGACTTGCATCTCCTGCTCCCATCTGAGGAACTAGTATGGATGGTATAAGAGCCGTCTGACCCAACATGACTATTTAGTGCTGAAAACCCAGTACTATAGCCTCACCTAGAGTGTCAAAAAATATTAACATTAGCATTCACACTAGAATATTATTCTTTCCCATGTGCTGTCTGTACTCACTCTTTGAACAAAAAAAACATCAAACATGAAAGTTATTTTTCTTTCTCTAGAGAATCGAATGTCTAGAAGAAATTTTAATATTGTGATGTAGTGGTTTAGGATCCACTCCTATTTTAGAAAGAATTATTTGCTGTCAAAACTATGAAGTTTTATTTTCCGTCCTAGATCACGACATGCGCGTGTGCACACACACAGAGAGAGAGATTTCATATCACAAGGTTTTTACTAGTACTGACACCTGTCAGTTATATATGTAGTTTGCACCTGCTATAGCAAGTCACCTTGTTACCTCTATAAGTAACAAGGTGTTATCTCTTCATAACTAACTTTAGACAGTAACATAATTAAGTTACAAGATAAAAAACATAAAACCTAACTCTCTCTACACTAGTTTCTAACATTCCTCTATCATTAAACTATAACATCATTCTTACCAAAGTGCCCCGACAATGACTCCCGTGTGATCAGGTCTACAAGAACGTGATTTCTTGTAGGCTCCAACGATCGTCAAAAAATAGGCAAATGCCCACACGACCAGTGTTGAGAATATGACCGCAAAACAATCTAGGACTAAAATACGCCGGTCATCTCGCCTCACACGAGGAAGGTACTGCTCAAAGAAACAACTATGCTTTAGAATATAAATTTGGAATATCACATAAGTAAAGGAAAGGAAACAAAAAAATCACCTGTGTAAACATCAACAAAAGTATAAGCTTAGGTAGTCCAATCTCTACAGATCCTGCAAGCTGAGATTTAAAAGTAATAATTAAAAAAATAGAATCCTAGAAATTATAATTTGCAAATGTATGAAAAAACATAGTGATCTTGTTGTAAAAATAAAACCATACCATGGGAAAACCGAACCGCTGAAGTCGAAACCCCGAAAGCTCAACTAATAGAACAGTAGAGAGAGAGCTTAAGGACCTTAACAAAAATATAGCAAATTAATAATATATATTTTTAACTAAATAATTCTCAATATCCATACAATGTCTAAACTGGGGATTAGAATGCACAATGAACCAACCTCACTATATACCGCCAACCGCCACTAAATCCAACAATGATTTGCATGGTCGATGAAATCATAAGTGCACTCTGTGTTGCACGCATAATTCCTAAAAATCTCTACACATTGATCAGAAAATTAGTTAGTTTAATAAGTAAAAAGACAAATTAATGAAAAATAGAAGGGGCTTTGTCATGAACCAACCTCGGTGGGATCCACAATCCCGCAATATCTACCCGATAAGAGAATTGGAAGGGTGGTCGGCACATATATGTGTGAAGTGCCAATGACCACGGGTAGACGGGTCCCAAAGAAACTCTGTGCCAGGGTGTTTGTTCCAACCACAAACAACAGACTCTGTATTACCATAGCCTTTTCTCTCTATTTAAAGAAAGGTTAATTTAAAAAGATTGTTAGAATTAAAATTTCAAAAACAACATCATCACAAATCAATTTTCTTCTTATATTCAACTTAAACATTAAAGACTTACATCTCCTCCTCCCATCTGAGGAACTAATATAGATGGTATAAGAGTCGTCTGACCCAACATAACTATATAGTGCTGAAAACCCAGTACTATAGCCTCACCTAGAGTGTCAAAAAATAATAACATTAGCATTCACACTAGAATATTATTCTTTCCCATGTGCTGTCTGTCATCACTCTGTGAACAAAAAAAAACATCAAACATGAAAGTTATTTTTCTTTCTCTAGAGAATCGAATGTCTAGAAGAAATTTTAATATTGTGATGTAGTGGTTTAGGATCCACTCCTATTTTAGGAAGAATTATTTGCTGTCAAAACTATGAACTTTCATTTTCCGTCCTAGACCATGACATGCGCGTGCGCGCACACACACACACACACAGAGAGAGAGAGAGAGAGAGATTTCATATCACAAGGTTTTTACTAGTAATGACACCTGTCGGTTATAGATGTAGTTTGCTCCTGCTATAGCAAGTCACCTATTTTCCTCTATAAGTAACAAGGTGTTATCTCTTCATAACTAACTTTAGACTGTAACATAATTAAGTTACAAGATAAAAAACATAAAACCTAACTCTCTCTACATTAGTTTCTAACAATCCTCTATCATAAAACTATAACATCATTCTTACCAAAGTGCCCCGACAATGACTCCCATGTGACCAAGTCTACAAGAATGTGATTTCTTGTAGGCTCCAACGATCGTCAAAAAATAGGCAAATGCCCACACGACCAGTGTTGAGGATATGACCGCAAAACGATATAGGACTAAAATACCCCGGTCATCTCGCCTCACATGAGGAAGGTACTGCTCAAAGTAACAACTATGCTTTAGAATATAAATTTGGAATATGACATAACTAAAGGAAAGGAAACAAAAAAATCACCTGTTTAAACATCAACAAAAGTATAAGCTCAGGTAGTCCAATCTCTACAGATCCTGCAAGCTGAGATTTAAAAGTAATAATTAAAATAATTGAATCCTAGAAATTATAATTTGCAAATGTATGAAAAAACATAGTGATCTTGTTGTAAAAAAAAACCATACTATGGGAAAACCGAACCGCTGAAGTCCAAACCCCGAAAGCGCAACTAACGAAACAGTAGAGAGAGAGCTTAAGGACCTTAAAGAAAAATATAGCAAATTAATAATATATATTTTAAACTAAATAATTCTCAATATCCATACAATGTCTAAACTGGGGATTAGAATGCAAAATGAACCAACCTCACTATAAACCGCCAACCGCCACTAAATCCAACAATGATTTTCAAGGTCGATATAATCATAAGTGCACCCTGTGTTACACGCATAATTCCTAAAAATCTCTACACATTGATCCGAAAATTAGTTAGTTTAATAAGTAAAAAGACAAATTAATGAAAAATAGAAGGGGCTTTGTCATGAACCAACCTCGGTGGGATCCACAATCCCGCTATATCTACCCGATAAGAGAATTGGAACGGTGGTCGGCACATATATGTGTGAAGCGCCAATGACCACGGGTAGACGGGTCCCAAAGAAACTCTGCGCCAAGGTGTTTGTTCCAGTCACAAACAACAGACTATGTATTACCATAGCCGTTTCTCTCTATTTAAAGAAAGGTTAAGTTAAAAAGATTGTTAGAATTAAGAATTCTAAAACAACATTATCACAAATGAATTTTCTTCTTATATTCAACTTAAACATTAAAGACTTACATCTCCTCCTCCCATCTGAGGAACTAATATGGATGGTATAAGAGCCGTCTGACCCAACATGACTATATAGTGCTGAAACCCAAAACTATAGCCTCACCTAGAGTGTCAAAAAATATTAACATTAGCAGTCACACTAGAATATTATTCTTTCCCATGTGCTGTCTGTCATCACTCTTTGAACAAAAAAAAACATCAAACATGAAAGTTATTTTTCTTTCTCTAGAGAATCGAATGTCTAGAAGAAATTTTAATATTGTGATGTAGTGGTTTAGGATCCACTCCTATTTTAGAAAGAATTATTTGCTGTCAAAACTATGAAGTTTTATTTTCCGTCCTAGATCACGACATGCGCGTGCGCACACACACACAGAGAGAGATTTCATATCACAAGGTTTCTACTTGTACTGACACCTGTCAGTTATATATGTAGTTTGCACCTGCTATAGCAAGCACCTTGTTACCTCTATAAGTAACAAGGTGTTATCTCTTCATAACTAACTTTAGAGTGTAACATAATTAAGTTACAAGATAAAAAACATAAAACCTAACTCTCTCTACACTAGTTTCTAACAATCCTCTATCATAAAACTATAACATCATTCTTACCAAAGTGCCCCGACAATGACTCCCGTGTGATCAGGTCTACAAGAACGTGATTTCTTGTAGGCTCCAACGATCGTCAAAAAAAAGGCAAATGCCCACACGACCAGTGTTGAGAATATGACCGCAAAACAATCTAGGACTAAAATACGCCGGTCATCTCGCCTCACACGAGGAAGGTACTGCTCAAAGTAACAACTATGCTTTAGAAAAGAAATTTGGAATATCACATAAGTAAAGGAAAGGAAACAAAAAAATCACTTGTTTAAACATCAACAAAAGTATAAGCTCAGGTAGTCCAATCTCTACAGATCCTGCAAGCTGAGATTTAAAAGTAACAATTAAAATAATTGATTCCTAGAGATTATAATTTGCAAATGTATGAAAAAACATAGTGATCTTGTTGTAAAAAAAAACCATACTATGGGAAAACCGAACCGCTGAAGTCCAAACCCCGAAAGCGCAACTAACGAAACAGTAGAGAGAGAGCTTAAGGACCTTAACAAAAATATAGCAAATTAATAATATATATTTTAAACTAAATAATTCTCAATATCCATACAATGTCTAAACTGGGGATTAGAATGCAAAATGAACCAACCTCACTATAAACCGCCAACCGCCACTAAATCCAACAATGATTTTCATGGTCGATATAATCATAAGTGCACCCTGTGTTACACGCATAATTCCTAAAAATCTCTACACATTAATCCGAAAATTAGTTAGTTTAATAAGTAAAAAGACAAATTAATGAAAAATAGAAGGGGCTTTGTCATGAACCAACCTCGGTGGGATCCACAATCCCGCTATATCTACCCGATAAGAGAATTGGAACGGTGGTCGGCACATATATGTGTGAAGCGCCAATGACCACGGGTAGACGGGTCCCAAAGAAACTCTGCGCCAAGGTGTTTGTTCCAGTCACAAACAACAGACTATGTATTACCATAGCCGTTTCTCTCTATTTAAAGAAAGGTTAAGTTAAAAAGATTGTTAGAATTAAGAATTCTAAAACAACATCATCACAAATGAATTTTCTTCTTATATTCAACTTAAACATTAAAGACTTACATCTCCTCCTCCCATCTGAGGAACTAATATGGATGGTATAAGAGCCGTCTGACCCAACATGACTATATAGTGCTGAAACCCAGAACTATAGCCTCACCTAGAGTGTCAAAAAATATTAACATTAGCAGTCACACTAGAATATTATTCTTTCCCATGTGCTGTCTGTCATCACTCTTTGAACAAAAAAAAACATCAAACATGAAAGTTATTTTTCTTTCTCTAGAGAATCGAATGTCTAGAAGAAATTTTAATATTGTGATGTAGTGGTTTAGGATCCACTCCTATTTTAGAAAGAATTATTTGCTGTCAAAACTATGAAGTTTTATTTTCCGTCCTAGATCACGACATGCGCGTGCGCACACACACACACAGAGAGATTTCATATCACAAGGTTTTTACTTGTACTGACACCTGTCAGTTATATATGTAGTTTGCACCTGCTATAGCAAGCACCTTGTTACCTCTATAAGTAACAAGGTGTTATCTCTTCATAACTAACTTTAGAGTGTAACATAATTAAGTTACAAGATAAAAATCATAAAACCTAACTCTCTCTACACTAGTTTCTAACAATCCTCTATCATAAAACTATAACATCATTCTTACCAAAGTGCCCCGACAATGACTCCCGTGTGATCAGGTCTACAAGAACGTGATTTCTTGTAGGCTCCAACGATCGTCAAAAAATAGGCAAATGCCCACACGACCAGTGTTGAGAATATGACCGCAAAACAATTTAGGACTAAAATACGCCGGTCATCTCGCCTCACATGAGGAAGGTACTGCTCAAAGAAACAACGATGCTTTAGAATATAAATTTGGAATATCACATAAATAAAGGAAAGGAAACAAAAAAATCACCTGTGTAAACATCAACAAAAGTATAAGCTCAGGTAGTCCAATCTCTACAGATCCTGCAAGCTGAGATTTAAAAGTAATAATTAAAAAAATTGAATCCTAGAAATTATAATTTGCAAATGTATGAAAAAACATAGTGATCTTGTTGTAAAAATAAAACCATACCATGGGAAAACCGAGCCGCTGAAGTCGAAACCCCGAAAGCGCAACTAACAGAACAGTAGAGAGAGAGCTTAAGGACCTTAACAAAAATATAGCAAATTAATAATATATATTTTTAACTAAATAATTCACAATATCCATACAATGTCTAAACTGGGGATTAGAATGCCTAATGAACGAACCACACTATATACCGCCAACCACCACTAAATCCAACAATGATTTTCATGGTCGATATAATCATAAGTGCACCATGTGTTACACGCATAATTCCTAAAAATCTCTACACATTGATCCGAAAATTAGTTAGTTTAACAAGTAAAAAGACAAATTAATGAAAAATAGAAGGGGCTTTGTCATGAACCAACCTCGGTGGGATCCACAATCCCGCTATATCTACCCGATAAGAGAATTGGAACGGTGGTCGGCACATATATGTGTGAAGCGCCAATGACCACGGGTAGACGGGTCCCAAAGAAACTCTGCGCCAGGGTGTTTGTTCCATTCACAAACAAAAGACTATGTATTACCATAGCCTTTTCTCTCTATTTAAAGAAAGGTTAAGTTAAAAAGATTCTTAAAATTAAAATTTCAAAAACAACATCATCACAAATCAATTTTCTTCTTATATTCAACTTAAACATTAAAGACTTGCATCTCCTGCTCCCATCTGAGGAACTAGTATGGATGGTATAAGAGCCGTCTGACCCAACATGACTATATAGTGCTGAAAACCCAGTACTATAGCCTCACCTAGAGTGTCAAAAAATATTAACATTAGCATTCACACTAGAATATTATTCTTTCCCATGTGCTGTCTGTCATCACTCTTTGAACAAAAAAAAACATCAAACATGAAAGTTATTTTTCTTTCTCTAGAGAATCGAATGTCTAGAAGAAATTTTAATATTGTGATGTAGTGGTTTAGGATCCACTCCTATTTTAGAAAGAATTATTTGCTGTCAAAACTATGAAGTTTTATTTTCCGTCCTAGATCACGACATGCGCGTGCGCACACACACAGAGAGAGATTTCATATCACAAGGTTTTTACTAGTACTGACACCTTTCAGTTATATATGTAGTTTGCACCTGCTATAGCAAGTCACCTTGTTACCTCTATAAGTAACAAGGTGTTATCTCTTCATAACTAACTTTAGAGTGTAACATAATTAAGTTACAAGATAAAAAACATAAAACCTAACTCTCTCTACACTAGTTTCTAACAATCCTCTATCATAAAACTATAACATCATTCTTACCAAAGTGCCCCGACAATGACTCCCGTGTGATCAGGTCTACAAGAACGTGATTTCTTGTAGGCTCCAACGATCGTCAAAAAATAGGCAAATGCCCACACGACCAGTGTTGAGAATATGACCGCAAAACAATCTAGGACTAAAATACGCCGGTCATCTCGCCTCACATGAGGAAGGTACTGCTCAAAGAAACAACTATGCTTTAGAATATAAATTTGGAATATCACATAAATAAAGGAAAGGAAACAAAAAAATCACCTGTGTAAACATCAACAAAAGTATAAGCTCAGGTAGTCCTCTCTCTACAGATCCTGCAAGCTGAGATTTAAAAGTAATAATTAAAAAAATAGAATCCTAGAAATTATAATTTGCAAATGTATGAAAAAACATAATGATCTTGTTGTAAAAATAAAACCATACCATGGGAAAACCGAACCGCTGAAGTCGAAACCCCGAAAGCGCAACTAATAGAACAGTAGAGAGAGAGAGCTTAAGGACCTTATCAAAAATATAGCAAATTAATAATATATATTTTTAACTAAATAATTCTCAATATCCATACAATGTCTAAACTGGGGATTAGAATGCACAATGAACAAACCTCACTATATACCGCCAACCGCCACTAAATCCAACAATGATTTGCATGGTCGATGAAATCATAAGTGCACCCTGTGTTACATGCATAATTCCTAAAAATCTCTACACATTGATCAGAAAATTAGTTAGTTTAATAAGTAAAAAGACAAATTAATGAAAAATAGAAGGGGCTTTGTCATGAACAAACCTCAGTGGGATCCACAATCCCGCTATATCTACCCGATAAGAGAATTGGAAGGGTGGTCGGCACATATATGTGTGAAGCGCCAATGACCACGGGTAGACAGGTCCCAAAGAAACTCTGCGCCAGGGTGTTTGTTCCATTCACATACAAAAGACTATGTATTACCATAGCCTTTTCTCTCTATTTAAAGAAAGGTTAAGTTAAAAAGATTCTTAGAATTAAAATTTCAAAAACAACATCATCACAAATCAATTTTCTTCTTATATTCAACTTAAACATTAAAGACTTGCATCTCCTGCTCCCATCTGAGGAACTAGTATGGATGGTATAAGAGCCGTCTGACCCAACATGACTATATAGTGCTGAAAACCCAGTACTATAGCCTCACCTAGAGTGTCAAAAAATATTAACATTAGCATTCACACTAGAATATTATTCTTTCCCATGTGCTGTCTGTACTCACTCTTTGAACAAAAAAAAACATCAAACATGAAAGTTATTTTTCTTTCTCTAGAGAATCGAATGTCTAGAAGAAATTTTAATATTGTGATGTAGTGGTTTAGGATCCACTCCTATTTTAGAAAGAATTATTTGCTGTCAAAACTATGAAGTTTTATTTTCCGTCCTAGATCACGACATGCGCGTGCGCACACACACAGAGAGAGAGATTTCATATCACAAGGTTTTTACTAGTACTGACACCTGTCAGTTATATATGTAGTTTGCACCTGCTATAGCAAGTCACCTTGTTACCTCTATAAGTAACAAGGTGTTATCTCTTCATAACTAACTTTAGACTGTAACATAATTAAGTTATAAGATAAAAAACATAAAACCTAACTCTCTCTACACTAGTTTCTAACAATCCTCTATCA
This sequence comes from Vicia villosa, assembly GCF_029867415.1. Taxonomy (NCBI): domain Eukaryota; kingdom Viridiplantae; phylum Streptophyta; class Magnoliopsida; order Fabales; family Fabaceae; genus Vicia; species Vicia villosa. Next base: position 26,192 of record NW_026705844.1, on the reverse strand, counting down.
TAAAACTATAACATCATTCTTACCAAAGTGCCCCGACAATGACTCCCGTGTGATCAGGTCTACAAGAACGTGATTTCTTGTAGGCTCCAACGATCGTCAAAAAATAGGCAAATGCCCACACGACCAGTGTTGAGAATATGACCGCAAAACAATCTAGGACTAAAATACGCCGGTCATCTCGCCTCACACGAGGAAGGTACTGCTCAAAGAAACAACTATGCTTTAGAATATAAATTTGGAATATCACATAAGTAAAGGAAAGGAAACAAAAAAATCACCTGTGTAAACATCAACAAAAGTATAAGCTTAGGTAGTCCAATCTCTACAGATCCTGCAAGCTGAGATTTAAAAGTAATAATTAAAAAAATAGAATCCTAGAAATTATAATTTGCAAATGTATGAAAAAACATAGTGATCTTGTTGTAAAAATAAAACCATACCATGGGAAAACCGAACCGCTGAAGTCGAAACCCCGAAAGCGCAACTAATAGAACAGTAGAGAGAGAGCTTAAGGACCTTAACAAAAATATAGCAAATTAATAATATATATTTTTAACTAAATAATTCTCAATATCCATACAATGTCTAAACTGGGGATTAGAATGCACAATGAACAAACCTCACTATATACCGCCAACCGCCACTAAATCCAACAATGATTTGCATGGTCGATGAAATCATAAGTGCACCCTGTGTTACATGCATAATTCCTAAAAATCTCTACACATTGATCAGAAAATTAGTTAGTTTAATAAGTAAAAAGACAAATTAATGAAAAATAGAAGGGGCTTTGTCATGAACCAACCTCAGTGGGATCCACAATCCCGCTATATCTACCCGATAAGAGAATTGGAAGGGTGGTCGGCACATATATGTGTGAAGCGCCAATGACCACGGGTAGACAGATTCCAAAGAAACTCTGCGCCAGGGTGTTTGTTCCATTCACAAACAAAAGACTATGTATTACCATAGCCTTTTCTCTCTATTTAAAGAAAGGTTAAGTTAAAAAGATTCTTAGAATTAAAATTTCAAAAACAACATCATCACAAATCAATTTTCTTCTTATATTCAACTTAAACATTAAAGACTTACATCTCCTCCTGCCATCTGAGGAACTAGTATGGATGGTATAAGAGCCGTCTGACCCAACATGACTATATAGTGCTGAAAACCCAATACTATAGCCTCACCTAGAGTGTAAAAAAATATTAACATTAGCATTCACACTAGAATATTATTCTTTCCCATGTGTTGTCTGTCATCACTCTTTGAACAAAAAAAAAACATCAAACATGAAAGTTATTTTTCTTTCTCTAGAGAATCGAATGTCTAGAAGAAATTTTAATATTGTGATGTAGTGGTTTAGGATCCACTCCTATTTTAGAAAGAATTATTTGCTGTCAAAACTATGAAGTTTTATTTTCCGTCCTAGATCACGACATGCGCGTGCGCACACACACAGAGAGAGAGATTTCATATCACAAGGTTTTTACTAGTACTGACACCTGTCAGTTATATATGTAGTTTTCACCTGCTATAGCAAGTCACCTTGTTACCTCTATAAGTAACAAGGTGTTATCTCTTCATAACTAACTTTAGAGTGTAACATAATTAAGTTACAAGATAAAAAACATAAAACCTAACTCTCTCTACACTAGTTTCTAACAATCCTCTATCATAAAACTATAACATCATTCTTACCAAAGTGCCCCGACAATGACTCCCGTGTGATCAGGTCTACAAGAACGTGATTTCTTGTAGGCTCCAACGATCGTCAAAAAATAGGCAAATGCCCACACGACCAGTGTTGAGAATATGACCGCAAAAAAATCTAGGACTAAAATACGCCGGTCATCTCGCCTCACATGAGGAAGGTACTGCTCAAAGAAACAACTATGCTTTAGAACATAAATTTGGAATATCACATAAATAAAGGAAAGGAAACAAAAAAATCACCTGTGTAAACATCAACAAAAGTATAAGCTCAGGTAGTCCTCTCTCTACAGATCCTGCAAGCTGAGATTTAAAAGTAATAATTAAAAAAATAGAATCCTAGAAATTATAATTTGCAAATGTATGAAAAAACATAGTGATCTTGTTGTAAAAATAAAACCATACCATGGGAAAACCGAACCGCTGAAGTCGAAACCCCGAAAGCGCAACTAATAGAACAGTAGAGAGAGAGAGCTTAAGGACCTTATCAAAAATATAGCAAATTAATAATATATATTTTTAACTAAATAATTCTCAATATCCATACAATGTCTAAACTGGGGATTAGAATGCACAATGAACAAACCTCACTATATACCGCCAACCGCCACTAAATCCAACAATGATTTGCATGGTCGATGAAATCATAAGTGCACCCTGTGTTACATGCATAATTCCTAAAAATCTCTACACATTGATCAGAAAATTAGTTAGTTTAATAAGTAAAAAGACAAATTAATGAAAAATAGAAGGGGCTTTGTCATGAACCAACCTCGGTGGGATCCACAATCCCGCTATATCTACCCGATAAGAGAATTGGAAGGGTGGTCGGCACATATATGTGTGAAGCGCCAATGACCACGGGTAGACAGGTCCCAAAGAAACTCTGCGCCAGGGTGTTTGTTCCATTCACAAACAAAAGACTATGTATTACCATAGCCTTTTCTTTCTATTTAAAGAAAGGTTAAGTTAAAAAGATTCTTAGAATTAAAATTTCAAAAACAACATCATCACAAATCAATTTTCTTCTTATATTCAATTTAAACATTAAAGACTTGCATCTCCTGCTCCCATCTGAGGAACTAGTATGGATGGTATAAGAGCCGTCTGACCCAACATGACTATATAGTGCTGAAAACCCAGTACTATAGCCTCACCTAGAGTGTCAAAAAATATTAACATTAGCATTCACACTAGAATATTATTCTTTCCCATGTGCTGTCTGTACTCACTCTTTGAACAAAAAAAAACATCAAACATGAAAGTTATTTTTCTTTCTCTAGAGAATCGAATGTCTAGAAGAAATTTTAATATTGTGATGTAGTGGTTTAGGATCCACTCCTATTTTAGAAAGAATTATTTGCTGTCAAAACTATGAAGTTTTATTTTCCGTCCTAGATCACGACATGCGCGTGCGCACACACACAGAGAGAGAGATTTCATATCACAAGGTTTTTACTAGTACTGACACCTGTCAGTTATATATGTAGTTTGCACCTGCTATAGCAAGTCACCTTGTTACCTCTATAAGTAACAAGGTGTTATCTCTTCATAACTAACTTTAGACTGTAACATAATTAAGTTACAAGATAAAAAACATAAAACCTAACTCTCTCTACACTAGTTTCTAACAATCCTCTATCATAAAACTATAACATCATTCTTACCAAAGTGCCCTGACAATGACTCCCGTGTGATCAGGTCTACAAGAACGTGATTTCTTGTAGGCTCCAACGATCGTCAAAAAATAGGCAAATGCCCACACGACCAGTGTTGAGAATATGACCGCAAAACAATCTAGGACTAAAATACGCCGGTCATCTCGCCTCACACGAGGAAGGTACTGCTCAAAGAAACAACTATGCTTTAGAATATAAATTTGGAATATCACATAAGTAAAGGAAAGGAAACAAAAAAATCACCTGTGTAAACATCAACAAAAGTATAAGCTAAGGTAGTCCAATCTCTACAGATCCTGCAAGCTGAGATTTAAAAGTAATAATTAAAAAAATAGAATCCTAGAAATTATAATTTGCAAATGTATGAAAAAACATAGTGATCTTGTTGTAAAAATAAAACCATACCATGGGAAAACCGAACCGCTGAAGTCGAAACCCCGAAAGCGCAACTAATAGAACAGTAGAGAGAGAGCTTAAGGACCTTAACAAAAATATAGCAAATTAATAATATATATTTTTAACTAAATAATTCTCAATATCCATACAATGTCTAAACTGGGGATTAGAATGCACAATGAACAAACCTCACTATATACCGCCAACCGCCACTAAATCCAACAATGATTTGCATGGTCGATGAAATCATAAGCGCACCCTGTGTTACATGCATAATTCCTAAAAATCTCTACACATTGATCAGAAAATTAGTTAGTTTAATAAGTAAAAAGACAAATTAATGAAAAATAGAAGGGGCTTTGTCATGAACCAACCTCAGTGGGATCCACAATCCCGCTATATCTGTAACACCCCATAATTTCAGTTTACTAATTTAATTTGGATTTAAATTAAATAATTGGAATTTTAGTATTTTTATTTGGAATTATTTGGAAAATGGTGAAATATTGACATTTGGGCCTAGAGTGGTGATTAGCAGAAGAGGGGGTGTTGACTAAGCAAGCCCATTATAATATTTATTTTATTTTTCATAAAATAAGGAATTTGGGGAAAAGAGGAAGGAGAAGCAGGAACTGAGTCTGAAGAAAGGAGAACACGTGAAAGTGAGAAGAGCCAAAGGGGAAGAGAACCTTCGAAGTTCGACTCTGAGGTAAGGGGGGATTCTTCGGGTTAGTATTCCTTATGTGATTGTAGGTAGTATGATTGATTAGGATTGTTGTCTAGTTCAATCGTACGTGTCGGGTTTGGGAATTTTGTTAGGTTTTGATAATCTTGTATGAATTGACATGATTTTGTTGATACTTGTGATATATGATGTTAATACATGTCAATAACCTATTTGAAATGTGTAATTGTGTGAAAAACAATGTTAATTGTGTGCTATGTTCGTATGTACCTGAAATTGGGGTTATGGGATAGGGTAAAAGCTGTCAAAATAGTGATTTTTGCTGTGCAGGTACGTAGGAACCGGTTCCCATGTGGGACGAACCGGTTCCCCCTTGTAAAAACAGAGAAATATGGGTTCTGGGTAGCTGGGAACCGGTTCCCATGTAGGGACAACCCGGTTCCCCATAGTAAAAACCAGAGACGAGACTTTGAAGCTGCCAGGAACCGGTTCCCACGTAGGGACAACCCCGTTCCTGCAGCACTTTTTCTAAAAATGTTTTATCTTTGAAAACTCATAACTTTTGATCCGAGTATCCGATTTATGTGCCGTTTTGGGCGTTGTGAAGCTAATGAGATGCTTTATCTGATGAATTGATAAGATGGGCAATAGCCAACTTTACTTTTTAAACTCGATTTAATTATTAATGAATTGAAAGATAGTATATGTATATGTGCTTATATATATGACTATTGATGCATGTTCTGTATTGGTGATGAGATTGTGATATTCATTGGGTGATGTTGGTTTATAACATGTCGTAAATGAATACATATTTTGTGATTATGTTGTTGGGTTGTTTTGATAATTGGTTACATTGTGTGCAATTATGTTAGATGTAACGATGTATGAACGTGGTGATGATTGATGAATTATGAATGTTAATATACTGTTAATATTAACATGTGAACTGTGGTGAATGTATGTGTGATATGTTTGTATGAATGCTAAGAATATATACATGCTTATTGGTGATGATTTGGTGATGATAATGAGACGATGTGTTACATCGGATTGGTGATGTTGTAAGCATGTTATATGTTGCATTCATTGGCATACATTTTTGGTGATGGATCCCGGTGATGAAAGTGGATCAAAACGGTGGGCATGATTCCCAGTGTGTGGAATCGGTGCTGGATATTTTGGTGAGCATGATTCCCAGTGTGTGGAATCGGTGCTGGATATTTGGTGAGCATGATTCCCTGTGTGTGGAATCGGTGCTGGTTAAACTGTATCTCAGTGATGAGGATATCAGTTGGATGGGTATATCCCATGTATGGTACCACATGCATAGTGTCAGTTTAATCATATGCATTGGTTATAACATGATTGGATGGAATTCAGTGTTATGCCTTGGTGTGTTTATATGATTGATGTATTAAGAATATGTTGTTAATATAACTTGATCATTGGTATAATTGATGAGTTGTGGGCCGATGGCCAATATTGTTGGATTGATGTTTACTTGTTGTAATAATTCTGATTATATGTATGATTGAGTGGATGATAATTACTATGAGATTTTATTGCTTATGATTGCATAATGCTTATTAATTCGAATGAAACTCACCCTTACTTTGATGATTTCAGATTAAGGATGTAGCGGCGTCTTGATTGGGTGAAGATAGCTTATAGGCTAGCCCTTAGTCCGTGTCGAGTCATGCTCTGAATGTAACACTGGGGAACGCTAGTTTAGAGACGAGTTACTCTGTTGGTTTTGTTGTTTTATAATTGTATTAGAGTAACTTGCACGAATGATGATGAATATGCAATGTTATGAATTATAATCCGCTGTGTTGAACATGAATTGTATTTATGTTAAATGGTTCCTCGTGTGGCATGACAAATGACTATGGTATTTTATGTTAAAGAAGTTGTGACATCCTTGTATTTCATGTTTACTCTGATTATTATTGTATTTTCCGCGGGGGTTTAGAAGGGTGTTACAATAGTGGTATCAGAGCATTGTCGGTCCTTGCGACCAGAGTCTTGTTGTTAATTTCCTGTCGGTACGCGACATGTGTGAGAAACACTGTCGGTACTCAGTGTGTTCTAAATGTTTGCTTGCAGAAGTGGGATTGAAACTAGTGGGGGAGAAGTCATGCTTCTCGGATATGTCTCAGATGCAAGATGTTAGAGAGATGCGTGGGGCAGTAGTACAAGAGTGTGGAGTTATTGTTTTCTGAAGCGAAGGTGACATGGACTGAAGACCGTGGTTGTTGTTCAGTCGGAGTGTCTCGGAGTAGATGATGGTTATTTCTGAGAAATGAAATTTCGAAGTTGTGATGCTTCAAGTGCTACTGACGGACTGTGATGTTGTTGTGTGAATAGCCTTATGTGAAAGGTCGCTGTTGAAGCAGTGATTAAAGGAAGTATTGTCGTAGACCTTGTCGTAGGATTACTAGTAAGTAATTGAGATGATGGTAGAGGTTATCGATGTTGTTGAAAACTCTTTAAAGAGCGAGTAATGTGAAGAGACGAGTACGATCTCAAGGATAAGAAGGTTGATGATGGCGTACATGAATTTGGTTTCAGGATGTTGCAGAAATCGAACTTCAGCGATGAAATGTGTTGTTTAAGTTATAAGAAGTTTGGAAGCGAAGAGATGTGATAAGATGATGTTAATAATGAGATTAATTTGAAGAGGATGAGTTTTGGAGCAGAATTTTCGTAAGCAAATCGCAGGAAGATTGCTGAATCGTTATGAAACTTCGAAAATTCATAACTGGAGTTCTGGACATCCGATTTGAGTTCCGTTTGAAGCGTCGGAAAGCTAACGAGATGAACTTTGTTATAAAAATGGTTGCAGCAGCTGTAACATGTTTAATTGTGTCAGGATGATGTTAGAAAGAGGTGAAGTTACGGTTACACTTGTCCTTAGAACTAGATTGTTCGTTGGTGCGGCATGGGATGTCAGTGTCAGAGTTAAACAGAATAAAGGAATAATGAGGAGGCTTGTTGAGAAGCAATCTTAGAGATTAAATGTGCCAATTGAGAAGTTTTGGAGATGTCGTATAGAGTTTCGTTGCATGGTATCGGTATTGTATCTTGGGTAACGGTTGGAAACATTCATATCTTGAACTTTGAGTATCGGATTAGGGTGTCGTTTGAGACTACGAAGAGGTGAGATTATGTTATAACTTGTGGAAGAGTTATAAATACAGTAGAGTGGTCCTATGAGGAGATATTATGATGTTGGATAAAGAGGCCTAGACCAGTGTTGAAATAGGAATGCTTATTACCGCGATTGTTCGGAACGAAGTCGAGTAGGATATGTCCTTAATAAATAAGCGGATAAAGATGATTTAAATATTGATGGATTTGAGTGATGAAGGAATCAGTAGAAAAAGTGAAATAGACTTTGGAACCATTTGTGGTATATTGTGATGCGTCGTTGATGGGTTTGGATGATGTATTGATGTAAAATCAGTAAGTAGTAACTTATGCGTCGGGACGATTGAAAGCGCAGAAAAGGAATTATCTGACTCATGATTTAGATTTGGCAGCCATGGTTTTGTTTTGATGTTGCAGTGACATTATTTGTATGGTTCAAGGTTGCCTCTAAAATTGTCGATACTGATGGTGAAAGAGTTGGATTGAATTGAACAATTCAGAGAATTAAGTTTGGTATGTGAAGGTGCTCCTACTAATGTTGGATTGGGTATGCTGAGACTGACTAATGGTATTCTAGACAAGATTAGAGAAAGCCAGAAAGCTGATAAGTCGACCTCGAATTACAAAGGTAAAGACGGCGAATTCAGAATTAACGAGGATGGTGTAATGAGGTCTAGAAGTCGCGTTTGCGTTCAAGATGTTACCGGGTTGAGAATTCTAGAAGAAGGACACCGTAGAGAATTAGACAATGTTAATGAGTTGAGTATAAACTCAGGAAGGACACTATTATGTAGTAACAACAGTTTATGCTTAAACATGATTGTCGGCTATCTATTGACAAATTGAGGACTTGATCACCCTTAATCTCTTGTTGATAGTAGGCGGAGTCATATAGATAGTATGAGATTGCTTGTTACCTTAATGGTATAAGATGTGGTGAAGGTTGAGAGGTGAGAATAACCACTCACCATATCGTGGGAACTTATGAGGAAGTGAATATGAAGGGGTGCAAAGCATTGGACGGTGACTTAAGACGAGTAGTCGTAGTCGTACAGCGAAAGTATGATGTAAAGTGGTGTTATGAGTGCTACTCGTGAGTAGTGAGAATTAATATGTCGGGGTTCTACATGGAGAATATATGTTGATCTATAGGTTGGATTTGGAATCTCGTAGACATAAGGATGTCGTGCCAAAGGATTAGAACCCTTTTGAATAATTGCCGAGATGATGGATATCCTATTATGGTTGAATGTAGTTAATGAGTATGTGTTCGAAGAAGTTAAGACAACGAGTTGATACTATGTAATGCCATAATAATTTTGTACTGTTGTAAGGTGTTATGTAAATTTATGAATATAATGTGGAATTATACTCTGCGAAGGACGAAGTTAATCTGATTCTTAGTGGAGAGTGGGACTCAATTGAGCTACCTTGTAAGCAATGGTATATTGAGGATAATGAGCTATGTAATTATAACTACTGATGTGTGCTTGTTCCGATAGTGGGAATGTTTTTAATAGATGAAGTAACTCGGGAATTTGCTTTGAGTAAGTGTAAGTATTACTTTATCGCTCAATTGCAAGAGTGTGCCTAAGGTTGGTACGTGAGTAAATGGAATCCATTACTACAGTGTTGATCAGTTGCGATCATACCATGGATTATGTAATTGTATTATTCAGTTGTTGAGTGTATTGTATGGATCGTACCTCGAAGTTTCATTGTCGTTAATCGTTGGAGTATAGCGAGTGGTATACCCTGGGATGGTCAGATGCGAAGTAAGGGCGGAGATTGAATGCATGAGATATGCTGGTGTTGGTTATGTCAGATGAATTTTGAGACTCGACTAAGAAGGTGTTAACGGAGAATGGGAGAGTCAAATGAAGTACTCTTATCTGGGACTTTACTTGAAGTATGTTTTCGAGGACGAAAACTCTTTTAGTGGGGGAGAGTTGTAACACCCCATAATTTCAGTTTACTAATTTAATTTGGATTTAAATTAAATAATTGGAATTTTAGTATTTTTATTTGGAATTATTTGGAAAATGGTGAAATATTGACATTTGGGCCTAGAGTGGTGATTAGCAGAAGAGGGGGTGTTGACTAAGCAAGCCCATTATAATATTTATTTTATTTTTCATAAAATAAGGAATTTGGGGAAAAGAGGAAGGAGAAGCAGGAACTGAGTCTGAAGAAAGGAGAACACGTGAAAGTGAGAAGAGCCAAAGGGGAAGAGAACCTTCGAAGTTCGACTCTGAGGTAAGGGGGGATTCTTCGGGTTAGTATTCCTTATGTGATTGTAGGTAGTATGATTGATTAGGATTGTTGTCTAGTTCAATCGTACGTGTCGGGTTTGGGAATTTTGTTAGGTTTTGATAATCTTGTATGAATTGACATGATTTTGTTGATACTTGTGATATATGATGTTAATACATGTCAATAACCTATTTGAAATGTGTAATTGTGTGAAAAACAATGTTAATTGTGTGCTATGTTCGTATGTACCTGAAATTGGGGTTATGGGATAGGGTAAAAGCTGTCAAAATAGTGATTTTTGCTGTGCAGGTACGTAGGAACCGGTTCCCATGTGGGACGAACCGGTTCCCCCTTGTAAAAACAGAGAAATATGGGTTCTGGGTAGCTGGGAACCGGTTCCCATGTAGGGACAACCCGGTTCCCCATAGTAAAAACCAGAGACGAGACTTTGAAGCTGCCAGGAACCGGTTCCCACGTAGGGACAACCCCGTTCCTGCAGCACTTTTTCTAAAAATGTTTTATCTTTGAAAACTCATAACTTTTGATCCGAGTATCCGATTTATGTGCCGTTTTGGGCGTTGTGAAGCTAATGAGATGCTTTATCTGATGAATTGATAAGATGGGCAATAGCCAACTTTACTTTTTAAACTCGATTTAATTATTAATGAATTGAAAGATAGTATATGTATATGTGCTTATATATATGACTATTGATGCATGTTCTGTATTGGTGATGAGATTGTGATATTCATTGGGTGATGTTGGTTTATAACATGTCGTAAATGAATACATATTTTGTGATTATGTTGTTGGGTTGTTTTGATAATTGGTTACATTGTGTGCAATTATGTTAGATGTAACGATGTATGAACGTGGTGATGATTGATGAATTATGAATGTTAATATACTGTTAATATTAACATGTGAACTGTGGTGAATGTATGTGTGATATGTTTGTATGAATGCTAAGAATATATACATGCTTATTGGTGATGATTTGGTGATGATAATGAGACGATGTGTTACATCGGATTGGTGATGTTGTAAGCATGTTATATGTTGCATTCATTGGCATACATTTTTGGTGATGGATCCCGGTGATGAAAGTGGATCAAAACGGTGGGCATGATTCCCAGTGTGTGGAATCGGTGCTGGATATTTTGGTGAGCATGATTCCCAGTGTGTGGAATCGGTGCTGGATATTTGGTGAGCATGATTCCCTGTGTGTGGAATCGGTGCTGGTTAAACTGTATCTCAGTGATGAGGATATCAGTTGGATGGGTATATCCCATGTATGGTACCACATGCATAGTGTCAGTTTAATCATATGCATTGGTTATAACATGATTGGATGGAATTCAGTGTTATGCCTTGGTGTGTTTATATGATTGATGTATTAAGAATATGTTGTTAATATAACTTGATCATTGGTATAATTGATGAGTTGTGGGCCGATGGCCAATATTGTTGGATTGATGTTTACTTGTTGTAATAATTCTGATTATATGTATGATTGAGTGGATGATAATTACTATGAGATTTTATTGCTTATGATTGCATAATGCTTATTAATTCGAATGAAACTCACCCTTACTTTGATGATTTCAGATTAAGGATGTAGCGGCGTCTTGATTGGGTGAAGATAGCTTATAGGCTAGCCCTTAGTCCGTGTCGAGTCATGCTCTGAATGTAACACTGGGGAACGCTAGTTTAGAGACGAGTTACTCTGTTGGTTTTGTTGTTTTATAATTGTATTAGAGTAACTTGCACGAATGATGATGAATATGCAATGTTATGAATTATAATCCGCTGTGTTGAACATGAATTGTATTTATGTTAAATGGTTCCTCGTGTGGCATGACAAATGACTATGGTATTTTATGTTAAAGAAGTTGTGACATCCTTGTATTTCATGTTTACTCTGATTATTATTGTATTTTCCGCGGGGGTTTAGAAGGGTGTTACAATATCTACCCGATAAGAGAATTGGAAGGGTGGTCGGCACATATATGTGTGAAGCGCCAATGACCACGGGTAGACAGGTCCCAAAGAAACTCTGCGCCAGGGTGTTTGTTCCATTCACAAACAAAAGACTATGTATTACCATAGCCTTTTCTCTCTATTTAAAGAAAGGTTAAGTTAAAAAGATTCTTAGAATTAAAATTTCAAAAACAACATCATCACAAATCAATTTTCTTCTTATATTTAACTTAAACATTAAAGACTTGCATCTCCTGCTCCCATCTGAGGAACTAGTATGGATGGTATAAGAGCCGTCTGACCCAACATGACTATATAGTGCTGAAAACCCAGTACTATAGCCTCACCTAGAGTGTCAAAAAATATTAACATTAGCATTCACACTAGAATATTATTCTTTCCCATGTGCTGTCTGTACTCACTCTTTGAACAAAAAAAAAACATCAAACATGAAAGTTATTTTTCTTTCTCTAGAGAATCGAATGTCTAGAAGAAATTTTAATATTGTGATGTAGTGGTTTAGGATCCACTCCTATTTTAGAAAGAATTATTTGCTGTCAAAACTATGAAGTTTTATTTTCCGTCCTAGATCACGACATGCGCGTGCGCACACACACAGAGAGTGATTTCATATCACAAGGTTTTTACTAGTACTGACACCTGTCAGTTATATATGTAGTTTGCACCTGCTATAGCAAGTCACCTTGTTACCTCTATAAGTAAAAAGGTGTTATCTCTTCATAACTAACTTTAGACTGTAACATAATTAAGTTACAAGATAAAAAACATAAAACCTAACTCTCTCTACACTAGTTTCTAACAATCCTCTATCATAAAACTATAACATCATTCTTACCAAAGTGCCCCGACAATGACTCCCGTGTGATCAGGTCTACAAGAACGTGATTTCTTGTAGGCTCCAACGATCGTCAAAAAATAGGCAAATGCCCACACGACCAGTGTTGAGAATATGACCGCAAAACAATCTAGGACTAAAATACGCCGGTCGTCTCGCCTCACACGAGGAAGGTACTGCTCAAAGAAACAACTATGCTTTAGAATATAAATTTGGAATATCACATAAGTAAAGGAAAGGAAACAAAAAAATCACCTGTGTAAACATCAACAAAAGTATAAGCTCAGGTAGTCCAATCTCTACAGATCCTGCAAGCTGAGATTTAAAAGTAATAATTAAAAAAATAGAATCCTAGAAATTATAATTTGCAAATGTATGAAAAAACATAGTGATCTTGTTGTAAAAGTAAAACCATACCATGGGAAAATTGAACCGCTGAAGTCGAAACCCCGAAAGCGCAACTAATAGAACAGTAGAGAGAGAGCTTAAGGACCATAACAAAAATATAACAAATTAATAATATATATTTTTAACTAAATAATTCTCAATATCCATACAATGTCTAAACTGGGGATTAGAATGCACAATGAACAAACCTCACTATATACCGCCAACCGCCACTAAATCCAACAATGATTTGCATGGTCGATGAAATCATAAGTGCACCCTGTGTTACATGCATAATTCCTAAAAATCTCTACACATTGATCAGAAAATTAGTTAGTTTAATAAGTAAAAAGACAAATTAATGAAAAATAGAAGGGGCTTTGTCATGAACCAACCTCAGTGGGATCCACAATCCCGCTATATCTACCCGATAAGAGAATTGGAAGGGTGGTCGGCACATATATGTGTGAAGCGCCAATGACCACGGGTAGACAGGTCCCAAAGAAACTCTGCGCCAGGGTGTTTGTTCCATTCACAAACAAAAGACTATGTATTACCATAGCCTTTTCTCTCTATTTAAAGAAAGGTTAATTTAAAAAGATTCTTAGAATTAAAATTTCAAAAACAACATCATCACAAATCAATTTTCTTCTTATATTCAACTTAAACATTAAAGACTTGCATCTCCTGCTCCCATCTGAGGAACTAGTATGGATGGTATAAGAGCCGTCTGACCCAACATGACTATATAGTGCTGAAAACCCAGTACTATAGCCTCACCTAGAGTGTCAAAAAATATTAACATTAGCATTCACACTAGAATATTATTCTTTCCCATGTGCTGTCTGTACTCACTCTTTGAACAAAAAAAACATCAAACATGAAAGTTATTTTTCTTTCTCTAGAGAATCGAATGTCTAGAAGAAATTTTAATATTGTGATGTAGTGGTTTAGGATCCACTCCTATTTTAGAAAGAATTATTTGCTGTCAAAACTATGAAGTTTTATTTTCCGTCCTAGATCACGACATGCGCGTGCGCACACACACAGAGAGTGATTTCATATCACAAGGTTTTTACTAGTACTGACACCTGTCAGTTATATATGTAGTTTGCACCTGCTATAGCAAGTCACCTTGTTACCTCTATAAGTAAAAAGGTGTTATCTCTTCATAACTAACTTTAGACTGTAACATAATTAAGTTACAAGATAAAAAACATAAAACCTAACTCTCTCTACACTAGTTTCTAACAATCCTCTATCATAAAACTATAACATCATTCTTACCAAAGTGCCCCGACAATGACTCCCGTGTGATCAGGTCTACAAGAACGTGATTTCTTGTAGGCTCCTACGATCGTCAAAAAATAGGCAAATGCCCACACGACCAATGTTGAGAATATGACCGCAAAACAATCTAGGACTAAAATACGCCGGTCGTCTCGCCTCACACGAGGAAGGTACTGCTCAAAGAAACAACTATGCTTTAGAATATAAATTTGGAATATCACATAAGTAAAGGAAAGGAAACAAAAAAATCACCTGTGTAAACATCAACAAAAGTATAAGCTCAGGTAGTCCTCTCTTTACAGATCCTGCAAGCTAAGATTTAAAAGTAATAATTAAAAAAATAGAATCCTAGAAATTATAATTTGCAAATGTATGAAAAAACATAGTGATCTTGTTGTAAAAATAAAACCATACCATGGGAAAACCGAACCGCTGAAGTCGAAACCCCGAAAGCGCAACTAATAGAACAGTAGAGAGAGAGCTTAAGGACCTTAACAAAAATATAGCAAATTAATAATATATATTTTTAACTAAATAATTCTCAATATCCATACAATGTCTAAACTGGGGATTAGAATGCACAATGAACAAACCTCACTATATACCGCCAACCGCCACTAAATCCAACAATGATTTGCATGGTCGATGAAATCATAAGTGCACCCTGTGTTACATGCATAATTCCTAAAAATCTCTACACATTGATCAGAAAATTAGTTAGTTTAATAAGTAAAAAGACAAATTAATGAAAAATAGAAGGGGCTTTGTCATGAACCAACCTCAGTGGGATCCACAATCCCGCTATATCTACCCGATAAGAGAATTGGAAGGGTGGTCGGCACATATATGTGTGAAGCGCCAATGACCACGGGTAGACAGGTCCCAAAGAAACTCTGCGCCAGGGTGTTTGTTCCATTCACAAACAAAAGACTATGTATTACCATAGCCTTTTCTCTCTATTTAAAGAAAGGTTAATTTAAAAAGATTCTTAGAATTAAAATTTCAAAAACAACATCATCACAAATCAATTTTCTTCTTATATTCAACTTAAACATTAAAGACTTGCATCTCCTGCTCCCATCTGAGGAACTAGTATGGATGGTATAAGAGCCGTCTGACCCAACATGACTATATAGTGCTGAAAACCCAGTAATATAGCCTCACCTAGAGTGTCAAAAAATATTATCATTAGCATTCACACTAGAATATTATTCTTTCCCATGTGCTGTCTGTACTCACTCTTTGAACAAAAAAAAACATCAAACATGAAAGTTATTTTTCTTTCTCTAGAGAATCGAATGTCTAGAAGAAATTTTAATATTGTGATGTAGTGGTTTAGGATCCACTCCTATTTTAGAAAGAATTATTTGCTGTCAAAACTATGAAGTTTTATTTTCCGTCCTAGATCACGACATGCGCGTGCGCACACACACAGAGAGTGATTTCATATCACAAGGTTTTTACTAGTACTGACACCTGTCAGTTATATATGTAGTTTGCACCTGCTATAGCAAGTCACCTTGTTACCTCTATAAGTAAAAAGGTGTTATCTCTTCATAACTAACTTTAGACTGTAACATAATTAAGTTACAAGATAAAAAACATAAAACCTAACTCTCTCTACACTAGTTTCTAACAATCCTCTATCATAAAACTATAACATCATTCTTACCAAAGTGCCCCGACAATGACTCCCGTGTGATCAGGTCTACAAGAACGTGATTTCTTGTAGGCTCCAACGATCGTCAAAAAATAGGCAAATGCCCACACGACCAGTGTTGAGAATATGACCGCAAAACAATCTAGGACTAAAATACGCCGGTCGTCTCGCCTCACACGAGGAAGGTACTGCTCAAAGAAACAACTATGCTTTAGAATATAAATTTGGAATATCACATAAGTAAAGGAAAGGAAACAAAAAAATCACCTGTGTAAACATCAACAAAAGTATAAGCTCAGGTAGTCCAATCTCTACAGATCCTGCAAGCTGAGATTTAAAAGTAATAATTAAAAAAATAGAATCCTAGAAATTATAATTTGCAAATGTATGAAAAAACATAGTGATCTTGTTGTAAAAATAAAACCATACCATGGGAAAATTGAACCGCTGAAGTCGAAACCCCGAAAGCGCAACTAATAGAACAGTAGAGAGAGAGCTTAAGGACCATAACAAAAATATAACAAATTAATAACATATATTTTTAACTAAATAATTCTCAATATCCATACAATGTCTAAACGGGGGATTAGAATGCACAATGAACAAACCTCACTATATACCGCCAACTGCCACTAAATCCAACAATGATTTGCATGGTCGATGAAATCATAAGTGCACCCTGTATTACATGCATAATTCCTAAAAATCTCTACACATTGATCAGAAAATTAGTTAGTTTAATAAGTAAAAAGACAAATTAATGAAAAATAGAAGGGGCTTTGTCATGAACCAACCTCAGTGGGATCCACAATCCCGCTATATCTACCCGATAAGAGAATTGGAAGGGTGGTCGGCACATATATGTGTTAAGCGCCAATGACCACGGGTAGACAGGTCCCAAAGAAACTCTGCGCTAGGGTGTTTGTTCCATTCACAAACAAAAGACTATGTATTACCATAGCCTTTTCTCTCTATTTAAAGAAAGGTTAATTTAAAAAGATTGTTAGAATTAAAATTTCAAAAACAACATCATCACAAATCAATTTTCTTCTTATATTCAACTTAAACATTAAAGACTTACATCTCCTCCTTCCATCTGAGGAACTAATATGGATGGTATAAGTGCCTTCTGACCCAACATGACTATATAGTGCTGAAAACCCAGTACTATAGCCTCACCTAGAGTGTCAAAAAATATTAACATTAGCATTCACACTAGACTATTATTCTTTCCCATGTGTTGTCTGTCATCACTCTTTGAACAAAAAAAAAACATCAAACATGAAAGTTATTTTTCTTTCTGTAGAGAATCGAATGTCTAGAAGAAATTTTATTATTGTGATGTAGTGGTTTAGGATCCACTCCTATTTTAAGAAGAATTATTTGCAGTCAAAACTATGAAGTTTTATTTTCCGTCCTAGATCACGACATGCGCGTGCGCACACACAGAGAGAGAGATAGAGAGAGAGAGAGATTTCATATCACAAGGTTTTTATTAGTAATGACACCTGTTAGTTATAGATGTAGTTTGCACCTGCTATAGTAAGTCACCTTGTTACCTCTATAAGTAACAAGGTGTTATCTCTTCATAACTAACTTTAGACTGTAACATAATTAAGTTACAAGATAAAAAACATAAAACCTAACTCTCTCTACACTAGTTTCTAACAATCCTCTATCATAAAACTATAACATCATTCTTACCAAAGTGCCCCGACAATGACTCCCATGTGACCAGGTCTACAAGAATGTGATTCCTTGTAGGCTCCAACGATCGTCAAAAAATAGGCAAATGCCCACACGACCAGTGTTGAGGATATGACCGCAAAACGATCTAGGACTAAAATACCCCGGTCATCTCGCCTCACATGAGGAAGGTACTGCTCAAAGTAACAACTATGCTTTAGAATATAAATTTGGAATATGACATAAATAAAGGAAAGGAAACAAAAAAATCACTTGTTTAAACATCAACAAAAGTATAAGCTCAGGTAGTCCAATCTCTACAGATCCTGCAAGCTGAGATTTAAAAGTAATAATTAAAATAATTGATTCCTAGAGATTATAATTTGCAAATGTATGAAAAAACATAGTGATCTTGTTGTAAAAAAAAAACCATACTATGGGAAAACCGAACCGCTGAAGTCCAAACCCCGAAAGCGCAACTAACGGAACAGTAGAGAGAGAGCTTAAGGACCTTAACAAAAATATAGCAAATTAATAATATATATTTTTAACTAAATAATTCTCAGTATCCATACAATGTCTAAACTGGGGATTAGAATGCACAATGAACCAACCTCACTATATACCGCCAACCGCCACTAAATCCAACAATGATTTGCATGGTCGATGAAATCATAAGTGCACTCTGTGTTGCACGCATAATTCCTAAAAATCTCTACACATTGATCAGAAAATTAGTTAGTTTAATAAGTAAAAAGACAAATTAATGAAAAATAGAAGGGGCTTTGTCATGAACCAACCTCGGTGGGATCCACAATCCCGCAATATCTACTCGATAAGAGAATTGGAAGGGTGGTCGGCACATATATGTGTGAAGTGCCAATGACCACGGGTAGACGGGTCCCAAAGAAACTCTGTGCCAGGGTGTTTGTTCCAACCACAAACAACAGACTCTGTATTACCATAGCCTTTTCTCTCTATTTAAATAAAGGTTAATTTAAAAAGATTGTTAGAATTAAAATTTCAAAAACAACATCATCACAAATCAATTTTCTTCTTATATTCAACTTAAACATTAAAGACTTACATCTCCTCCTCCCATCTGAGGAACTAATATAGATGGTATAAGAGCCGTCTGACCCAACATGACTATATAGTGCTGAAAACCCAGTACTATAGCCTCACCTAGAGTGTCAAAAAATAATAACATTAGCATTCACACTAGAATATTATTCTTTCCAATGTGCTGTCTGTCATCACTCTGTGAACAAAAAAAACATCAAACATGAAAGTTATTTTTCTTTCTCTAGAGAATCGAATGTCTAGAAGAAATTTTAATATTGTGATGTAGTGGTTTAGGATCCACTCCTATTTTAGGAAGAATTATTTGCTGTCAAAACTATGAACTTTCATTTTCCGTCCTAGACCATGACATGCGCGTGCGCGCACACACACACACACAGAGAGAGAGAGAGAGAGAGAGAGAGAGAGAGAGAGAGAGATTTCATATCACAAGGTTTTTACTAGTAATGACACCTGTCGGTTATAGATGTAGTTTGCTCCTGCTATAGCAAGTCACCTATTTTCCTCTATAAGTAACAAGGTGTTATCTCTTCATAACTAACTTTAGACTGTAACATAATTAAGTTAAAAGATAAAAAACATAAAACCTAACTCTCTCTACATTAGTTTCTAACAATCCTCTATCATAAAACTATAACATCATTCTTACCAATGTGCCCCGACAATGACTCCCATGTGACCAAGTCTACAAGAATGTGATTTCTTGTAGGCTCCAACGATCGTCAAAAAATAGGCAAATGCCCACACCACCAGTGTTGAGGATATGACCGCAAAACGATCTAGGACTAAAATACCCCGGTCATCTCGCCTCACATGAGGAAGGTACTGCTCAAAGTAACAACTATGCTTTAGAATATAAATTTGGAATATGACATAAATAAAGGAAAGGAAACAAAAAAATCACCTGTTTAAACATCAACAAAAGTATAAGCTCAGGTAGTCCAATCTCTACAAATCCTGCAAGCTGAGATTTAAAAGTAATAATTAAAATAATTGAATCCTAGAAATTATAATTTGCAAATGTATGAAAAAACATAGTGATCTTGTTGTAAAAAAAAACCATACTATGGGAAACACGCACCGCTGAAGTCCAAACCCCGAAAGCGCAACTAACGAAACAGTAGAGAGAGAGCTTAAGGACCTTTACAAAAATATAGAAAATTAATAATATATATTTTAAACTAAATAATTCTCAATATCCATACAATGTCTAAACTGGGGATTAGAATGCAAAATGAACCAACCTCACTATAAACCGCCAACCGCCACTAAATCCAACAATGATTTTCATGGTCGATATAATCATAAGTGCACCCTGTGTTACACGCATAATTCCTAAAAATCTCTACACATTGATCCGAAAATTAGTTAGTTTAATAAGTAAAAAGACAAATTAATGAAAAATATAAGGGGCTTTGTCATGAACCAACCTCGGTGGGATCCACAATCCCGCTATATCTACCCGATAAGAGAATTGGAACGGTGGTCGGCACATATATGTGTGAAGCGCCAATGACCACGGGTAGACGGGTCCCAAAGAAACTCTGCGCCAAGGTGTTTGTTCCAGTCACAAACAACAGACTATGTATTACCATAGCCGTTTCTCTCTATTTAAAGAAAGGTTAAGTTAAAAAGATTGTTAGAATTAAGAATTCTAAAACAACATCATCACAAATGGATTTTCTTCTTATATTCAACTTAAACATTAAAGACTTACATCTCCTCCTCCCATCTGAGGAACTAATATGGATGGTATAAGAGCCGTCTGACCCAACATGACTATATAGTGCTGAAACCCAGAACTATAGCCTCACCTAGAGTGTCAAAAAATATTAACATTAGCAGTCACACTAGAATATTATTCTTTCCCATGTGCTGTCTGTCATCACTCTTTGAACAAAAAAAAAACATCAAACATGAAAGTTATTTTTCTTTCTCTAGAGAATCGAATGTCTAGAAGAAATTTTAATATTGTGATGTAGTGGTTTAGGATCCACTCCTATTTTAGAAAGAATTATTTGCTGTCAAAACTATGAAGTTTTATTTTCCGTCCTAGATCACGACATGCGCGTGCGCACACACACACAGAGAGAGATTTCATATCACAAGGTTTTTACTTGTACTGACACCTGTCAGTTATATATGTAGTTTGCACCTGCTATAGCAAGCACCTTGTTACCTCTATAAGTAACAAGGTGTTATCTCTTCATAACTAACTTTAGAGTGTAACATAATTAAGTTACAAGATAAAAAACATAAAACCTAACTCTCTCTACACTAGTTTCTAACAATCCTCTATCATAAAACTATAACATCATTCTTACCAAAGTGCCCCGACAATGACTCCCGTGTGATCAGGTCTACAAGAACGTGATTTCTTGTAGGCTCCAACGATCGTCAAAAAATAGGCAAATGCCCACACGACCAGTGTTGAGAATATGACCGCAAAACAATCTAGGACTAAAATACGCCGATCATCTCGCCTCACACGAGGAAGGTACTGCTCAAAGAAACAACTATGCTTTAGAAAAGAAATTTGGAATATCACATAAGTAAAGGAAAGGAAACAAAAAAATCACATGTGTAAACATCAACAAAAGTATAAGCTCAGGTAGTCCAATCTCTACAGATCCTGCAAGCTGAGATTTAAAAGTAATAATTAAAAAAATAGAATCCTAGAAATTATAATTTGCAAATGTATGAAAAAACATAGTGATCTTGTTGTAAAAATAAAACCATACCATGGGAAAATTGAACCGCTGAAGTCGAAACCCCGAAAGCGCAACTAATAGAACAGTAGAGAGAGAGCTTAAGGACCTTAACAAAAATATAGCAAATTAATAACATATATTTTTAACTAAATAATTCTCAATATCCATACAATGTCTAAACTGGGGATTAGAATGCACAATGAACAAACCTCACTATATACCGCCAACCGCCACTAAATCCAACAATGATTTGCATGGTCGATGAAATCATAAGTGCACCCTGTATTACATGCATAATTCCTAAAAATCTCTACACATTGATCAGAAAATTAGTTAGTTTAATAAGTAAAAAGACAAATTAATGAAAAATAGAAGGGGCTTTGTCATGAACCAACCTCAGTGGGATCCACAATCCCGCTATATCTACCCGATAAGAGAATTGGAAGGGTGGTCGGCACATATATGTGTGAAGCGCCAATGACCACGGGTAGACAGGTCCCAAAGAAACTCTGCGCTAGGGTGTTTGTTCCATTCACAAACAAAAGACTATGTATTACCATAGCCTTTTCTCTCTATTTAAAGAAAGGTTAATTTAAAAAGATTGTTAGAATTAAAATTTCAAAAACAACATCATCACAAATCAATTTTCTTCTTATATTCAACTTAAACATTAAAGACTTACATCTCCTCCTTCCATCTGAGGAACTAATATGGATGGTATAAGTGCCGTCTGACCCAACATGACTATATAGTGCTGAAAACCCAGTACTATAGCCTCACCTAGAGTGTCAAAAAATATTAACATTAGCATTCACACTAGAATATTATTCTTTCCCATGTGTTGTCTGTCATCACTCTTTGAACAAAAAAAAACATCAAACATGAAAGTTATTTTTCTTTCTCTAGAGAATCGAATGTCTAGAAGAAATTTTAATATTGTGATGTAGTGGTTTAGGATCCACTCCTATTTTAAGAAGAATTATTTGCTGTCAAAACTATGAAGTTTTATTTTCCGTCCTAGATCACGACATGCGCGTGCGCACACACAGAGAGAGAGATAGGGAGAGCGAGAGAGATTTCATATCACAATGTTTTTATTAGTAATGACACCTGTTAGTTATAGATGTAGTTTGCACCTGCTATAGTAAGTCACCTTGTTACCTCTATAAGTAACAAGGTGTTATCTCTTCATAACTAACTTTAGACTGTAACATAATTAAGTTACAAGATAAAAAACATAAAACCTAACTCTCTCTACACTAGTTTCTAACAATCCTCTATCATAAAACTATAACATCATTCTTACCAAAGTGCCCCGACAATGACTCCCATGTGACCAGGTCTACAAGAATGTGATTTCTTGTAGGCTCCAACGATCGTCAAAAAATAGGCAAATGCCCACACGACCAGTGTTGAGGATATGACCGCAAAACGATCTAGGACTAAAATACCCCGGTCATCTCGCCTCACATGAGGAAGGTACTGCTCAAAGTAACAACTATGCTTTAGAATATAAATTTGGAATATGACATAAATAAAGGAAAGGAAACAAAAAAATCACTTGTTTAAACATCAACAAAAGTATAAGCTCAGGTAGTCCAATCTCTACAGATCCTGCAAGCTGAGATTTAAAAGTAATAATTAAAATAATTGATTCCTAGAGATTATAATTTGCAAATGTATGAAAAAACATAGTGATCTTGTTGTAAAAAAAAAAACCATACTATGGGAAAACCGAACCGCTGAAGTCCAAACCCCGAAAGAGCAACTAACGGAACAGTAGAGAGAGAGAGCTTAAGGACCTTAACAAAAATATAGCAAATTAATAATATATATTTTTAACTAAATAATTCTCAATATCCATACAATGTCTAAACTGGGGATTAGAATGCACAATGAACCAACCTCACTATATACCGCCAACCGCCACTAAATCCAACAATGATTTGCATGGTCGATGAAATCATAAGTGCACTCTGTGTTGCACGCATAATTCCTAAAAATCTCTACACATTGATCAGAAAATTAGTTAGTTTAATAAGTAAAAAGACAAATTAATGAAAAATAGAAGGGGCTTTGTCATGAACCAACCTCGGTGGGATCCACAATCCCGCAATATCTACCCGATAAGAGAATTGGAAGGGTGGTCGGCACATATATGTGTGAAGTGCCAATGACCACGGGTAGACGGGTCCCAAAGAAACTCTGTGCCAGGGTGTTTGTTCCAACCACAAACAACAGACTCTGTATTACCATAGCCTTTTCTCTCTATTTAAAGAAAGGTTAATTTAAAAAGACTGTTAGAATTAAAATTTCAAAAACAACATCATCACAAATCAATTTTCTTCTTATATTCAACTTAAACATTAAAGACTTACATCTCCTCCTCCCATCTGAGGAACTAATATAGATGGTATAAGAGCCGTCTGACCCAACATGACTATATAGTGCTGAAAACCCAGTACTATAGCCTCACCTAGAGTGTCAAAAAATAATAACATTAGCATTCATACTAGAATATTATTCTTTCCCATGTGCTGTCTGTCATCACTCTGTGAACAAAAAAAAACATCAAACATGAAAGTTATTTTTCTTTCTCTAGAGAATCGAATGTCTAGAAGAAATTTTAATATTGTGATGTAGTGGTTTAGGATCCACTCCTATTTTAGGAAGAATTATTTGCTGTCAAAACTATGAACTTTCATTTTCCGTCCTAGACCATGACATGCGCGTGCGCGCACACACACACACACACAGAGAGAGAGAGAGAGAGAGAGAGAGAGAGAGAGAGATTTCATATCACAAGGTTTTTACTAGTAATGACACCTGTCGGTTATAGATGTAGTTTGCTCCTGCTATAGCAAGTCACCTATTTTCCTCTATAAGTAACAAGGTGTTATCTCTTCATAACTAACTTTTGACTGTAACATAATTAAGTTACAAGATAAAAAACATAAAACCTAACTCTCTCTACATTAGTTTCTAACAATCCTCTATCATAAAACTATAACATCATTCTTACCAAAGTGCCCCGACAATGACTCCCATGTGACCAAGTCTACAAGAATGTGATTTCTTGTAGGCTCCAACGATCGTCAAAAAATAGGCAAATGCCCACACCACCAGTGTTGAGGATATGACCGCAAAACGATCTAGGACTAAAATACCCCGGTCATCTCGCCTCACATGAGGAAGGTACTGCTCAAAGTAAAACTATGCTTTAGAATATAAATTTGGAATATGACATAAATAAAGGAAAGGAGACAAAAAAATCACCTGTTTAAACATCAACAAAAGTATAAGCTCAGGTAGTCCAATCTCTACAGATCCTGCAAGATGAGATTTAAAAGTAATAATTAAAATAATTGAATCCTAGAAATTATAATTTGCAAATGTATGAAAAAACATAGTGATCTTGTTGTAAAAAAAAACCATACTATGGGAAACACGAACCGCTGAAGTCCAAACCCCGAAAGCGCAACTAACGAAACAGTAGAGAGAGAGCTTAAGGACCTTAACAAAAATATAGCTAATTAATAATATATATTTTAAACTAAATAATTCTCAATATCCATACAATGTCTAAACTGGGGATTAGAATGCAAAATGAACCAACCTCACTATAAACCGCCAACCGCCACTAAATCCAACAATGATTTTCATGGTCGATATAATCATAAGTGCACCCTGTGTTACACGCATAATTCCTAAAAATCTCTACACATTGATCCGAAAATTAGTTAGTTTAATAAGTAAAAAGACAAATTAATTAAAAATAGAAGGGGCTTTGTCATGAACCAACCTCGGTGGGATCCACAATCCCGCTATATCTACTCGATAAGAGAATTGGAACGGTGGTCGGCACATATATGTGTGAAGCGCCAATGACCACGGGTAGACGGGTCCCAAAGAAACTCTGCGCCAAGGTGTTTGTTCCAGTCACAAACAACAGACTATGTATTACCATAGCCGTTTCTCTCTATTTAAAGAAAGGTTAAGTTAAAAAGATTGTTAGAATTAAGAATTCAAAAACAGCATCATCACAAATGAATTTTCTTCTTATATTCTACTTAAACATTAAAGACTTACATCTCCTCCTCCCATCTGAGGAACTAATATGGATGGTATAAGAGCCGTCTGACCCAACATGACTATATAGTGCTGAAACCCAGAACTATAGCCTCACCTAGAGTGTCAAAAAATATTAACATTAGCAGTCACACTAGAATATTATTCTTTCCCATGTGCTGTCTGTCATCACTCTTTGAACAAAAAAAAACATCAAACATGAAAGTTATTTTTCTTTCTCTAGAGAATCGAATGTCTAGAAGAAATTTTAATATTGTGATGTAGTGGTTTAGGATCCACTCCTATTTTAGAAAGAATTATTTGCTGTCAAAACTATGAAGTTTTATTTTCCGTCCTAGATCACGACATGCGCGTGCGCACACACACACACAGAGAGATTTCATATCACAAGGTTTTTACTTGTACTGACACCTGTCAGTTATATATGTAATTTGCACCTGCTATAGCAAGCACCTTGTTACCTCTATAAGTGACAAGGTGTTATCTCTTCATAACTAACTTTAGAGTGTAACATAATTAAGTTACAAGATAAAAATCATAAAACCTAACTCTCTCTACACTAGTTTCTAAC